>NC_072734.1:6911953-7171636 GCF_026930045.1 Uloborus diversus
TTTCGATGTAAACTCAAGTGGTGTTATAATTTGGCGGACACTTGGCGATATATCGCCAGTCTTTTGGTCGCCAAGTTTTGACGCCAACTTTGCGACAAATTTGGCGATTAAAAAAATATTTTTTTTTTTAATCTGGTTTCAATTTGGCCATTAATGGTGATATTTAGAGAGTAAACTATTGAATCATATTAAAACTGCCAATAATGAGAAAATGAAATTAAATTGGAGTAAAAGGAAGTCATGTGATGCACAACATGTAATGCACATCATGTGATGCATTAACTTGAAATTCTATTCTGACGACAATAACTTACATAAGCTGACGAAGTATTTGAAAAGGATGTCACGTGCGTTACAAGGATTTTCTTCAGGAGCTTCGAGTTTAGTGCATGAAAATAGTCATCTGACGGGATTCACGGTGTGAATTGCCTCTCAGACAGGCTCGTCATTTGGGGGGAGAGGGGGGCTCAATTGCCACTCCTGGCGTTGTAAAATCCATGCATTTGCATGTAAGTGGCCGTGTTTTTGAGGATTTTTTGGTGATTTTGGGTAATGGAAAATGACATTGAGTGTATACTCTGCATCCCCCCCCCCTCGGAAAAATTCGGAATGACGGGCCTATTCTCAGACATAAGATGAATTTACGCCATGTCATGTTAAGACACTTTTGGGTGCTCGAGGAAAGGGCATAGGCCCCGCATTCAGCAAGGGCCTTTTTTCCAGTTTTGTCAAGCGTACAAATATATATGTTTATAACATGTTGTAATCTCCTCCCGGGGCTCTTCACTTGAGCCGCTTTGCTCTGAGACCCCTAGACCCCCATAATAGAGCCGTAGAGAAGGGGGGCTGCAGTACCGTATATATCTTCAGTTTTTTGAGCAATCACGATTGCTCATTGCTTTCATTTGACCGTCCTTGATGTCCGGTTCCTTTTTCAGGATTGATCAGGGGCTCTGCAGCCGCCGTCCACCGGAGGACGGAGCTGCTCCTCTGGTCCTAGCCTCCACTAGCAGCGCTGTCCACCAGAATCCCCTCCTCCTAAGCGGTGGCGTCCACGTCCTACATACACACACGTCAACACACAAACAAGTCCTTACACACACGTAACCGCCCAGGAGAAGGGGCAGGTTTGGGAGGACATGAGTCGTTCCTAGAAAAAATAGCCTCCAATGAGTAGGGTCCTGTCGCAACTCTGAATTCGAATTATGTTTTTCGCAATCACAAGTGTCAGAATTCAAATTAGATCACACACACACACACATATATATATATATATATATATATATAATTTTTTTTAAAGCCAGCGAAATCGAAACTGCCGCCCTATATCTAGTTTTAACGAAAAAAATACAGAAATAGGGTGAATTTACCGTCCCCAGAAGTTGACACCCCAGCTTGTTTCCCCAAGATGCAGCACTGGGGGGGAGGGGGCTGCACGAACAGTGGCGGATACAAGGGGAGGGTCATGGGGGTCATGACCCCCCTCCCCCTAAACCGTCGACAACAGTATCCGTTCACCATTGTGTTCAAACACTTTTAGCATAAAATGTAAACGATTACAGTATATTTTCGATTCATTAATTATTTGTGAAAGTAAATATTTGAACTATTACTTCGTTTCATTGCTTATTAAATTAATTTGCAACGTTTATCCCCAATTAGGAGCTTTTCATTGTCCCCCAAGCAGTTTCAGAAATTTTTCGTACCCAAAACCGTAGGTTCCTTCGTGCGGGGGGGGGGGGGGGTCCCTTAAAATGATTTTTTGTATCCGCCCCTGTGCACGAGTATATACATAGACATACTTGGGTCGGCAAGATGACTCGATGATCAGGGTGGTGATGCAAGATCGAGATTGATGTTTTCAAAGCCTCCGATGTTTTTACTATCGATGCCATTAAGGAAAATATTTGCAAAAAAATTCAATAAAAAAAAACTTTCTCCTCACTGAGTAGAAATTGTTCTGAAGAATGAAATTTAAAACTATTATTCAAACAAATAGGGTAGGATAATTTGAAAAGAGATAGCTGTTTAAGTGAAAAGCGTATAAAAGATTCTTTCAAATTCATATTTTTTATCATATTATTATTATCATGTCAAAAATGAAAAAAAAAAAATATTAATTTTAATTTTTGACATCTTGAATTCAAATTATGTTTTTCGCAATCACGAGCGTGCGTGTGTGTATGAATGCGCATGTCTGTTTGTGTAGGCGCATGTGTGTGGGTGCGTGTGTGTGTATGTGTTGTGTATGCAGTGCTGCGTGTGTATGCGCGTGTGTGTATGTAGGCACATGTGTTTGTGTCTGTGTGCAGGCATGAGTGTGTGTTGTGTGTAGGAGTGTGTGTTTGTGTCTGTGCGCAGGTATGAGTGTGTGTATGTGTGTGTATGCATGCGTGTGTGTGTAGGATATGGACGCAACCTGGAGACGGTTTTCGCAAGAGGAGCAGCATCGTGAGGCGGCCGCCGACGCTGATGCTGGCAGAGGGTGCTGGTAGGAAAATAAAATGATAGGAATTCAAAACCCTCAAGTGAGAACAATAAGCAATCGTGTTTGCTCAAAAGATGCAAGGTAGAAAAATCTGAAAGAATACACACATTATTGAGATAAAGTTTGAAAAATTATCCGGAAAATCAGAATACTGGTTCGAAATAAGAAATAAATACCGTAATTCTGGTGCATAACTAGAACTTAATTACCCCCTGGATAAGGACAAATAACCGATCCTCAATCGGAGCTTACGAAGAGCTACAAGCAAATACCAAACATCACCGGTATACAAAAAATATATAAACTACCAGTGTGGAGGTAATCTTGGCTAATTTGAAAGGTTCACTGCCACCAGTTCTGCTTTAGCTACTCCAGATTGTTGATTTTTAACAAGGTGAAACTGCAGACTCTGCATGCCGTAACGAGCTGTTTGCTATTTAACCTATAATCACGGGCCGTGGTAGCCCGATCGGTAGAGTGTCGGATTCGGGGCCGGAGGCTCCTGAGTTCGAACCTCGATGGTCGAAGATCCACCGTCGTCATTAAAGGGGACTGGGCGACGTTAAATATGCTCGTGGTCTCAATGTCCTCCAAGTGAAACGATACCTCTGGGGGTGCTAGCACCAGGTAGCTATTAGCTCCTGGACTATTTCTAAATTCTCATTAACTGTTCGATCCGGTGATGGTGCTGCCATCTATCGGTATAAAAAATAATGGAGGCAAGGCTCTTAGTATGCAGTCCTCGACATAAATACAGTTGTAGTCAGTTGTGACTCGGAATCGAATCGAATCTATAATCACCCCTGAACAGGTAAGTTTTCAAAATTGAAACCTTATTTTTAACAGAGAGGAAGGAAGAATGTACTCACTTCAAATTTTTCTATTCTGCCCGTGAAGGCATCGTCTGGGATGGGGTAGGTGAAAAGTTTTCCCGCCACCGCGGCGGCATCGGATATCCCCCAATGCCTCTTGATGGCGTCTTTAGAGTCCAGGAGTTTCTCTCCTTGCTGCTCCTGAGTATCCAAATCGCGCAGCAGCAGATTCACATAGTTCGTTTCGTCGTCGTCACCCGAACACATAGTCACAAACAGGGGAAGGAGTATCCAGAACAACCACTTGTGAGTTCTTGTAGGAAAACGTCCTAAGGACGCCATGGCGGCAAAATGCGAGGTAATAGAAGAGCAGAAGGATGGGGTGTGAGAAAATTTCACATCGTTCCGGGAGTCAGCTAGAGGATGTCTTCAAGGGCACTGGATTCCATCCGTGTCACCAATCTGCGAAAGAAACAAAAGGAAGTGTTTAAAATTTTATCTTGTAAATCTGAACAAAATCAAACAAATACTGAGGCATGAATTAACTTTATTTAAGCAAAATGTGCGGAAGACAAATCACTGAATGAAAAGTTCGTAATGTTTTAAAAATAAACACGGTTTCAGACAGGGGCGCCCCGAACTAAACTTTTGGGGGTGGAAAAATCTTAGCTTGCCGAATGAAACTCCGAATTTTACCGAATAATAAAATATGAACATACACACATACATACCTGCATGTAATGAGGAAACATTAGTCGTCATTATTATTTTTTAAAAGAATGCAATTTACCAGTGCTGTCTTCAAATTTGCCTAATCGTCAGAAAAAAATTCCAAAAAGAATTTTTTTTTGTGAGATCGCAGTGACCTCCCGTCGCTGCACTCCTGGTTTCAGACGGTTTTTTTTTCCCTATAATCGAGATTTAAGGTTTCAACGTCTGCCAACGTTTTAAGAAAAGCGCCAAATTTGGCGAGAAATGGAAGGTACTACACGATTTTACCGTCAGCGAGTGGCAGGGACATTCATCTGCAAAGCGTTTGAAAGATGTGTTCCATTTCGCAAAAAAACTCGCAACATTTGGCGACTTTCCTTTTCAATTAGGAAGAGTTTTAAGACTCATATTTCGAAAACGGGGACGAGAGGGCAATTTATGCGCCCAGAAACATGTTTTACTATGCTCTTTTGATTGCTACTTATTTAGATTTTGTTTTCATTGTAATACTATCATATGGTTTCTTGGTAAGACAAATTGGAAGTAGTGACTTCCTGCTATACATTTGCAAAAGAAAAAAAAAGTTTGAAAAATGCTGTGTTTATGCACTGGCTGTAGCTGATCATTCACTGTGTTGGTACTTTCTTCATTACATCCCCCCCCCCCCTCAGAAATTCTGACACAGAACCATATAAGTTCCCCTAAGTGATGACAAAATGGTTTCCCCTGAATATCCAAACCCAGTGGTGCCGGTTTCGCCTGCGGACAAATAGACAAACCCGCAAAGATTTTAAAGAGCCACAGAGGATCATATGTAATCAATATTATAATCATCATTATATTAAAATAGGTTATTATCTTTCTTTATCTTTACTAATAATAAAGCTGAAAGTCTCTCCGGAGGATGTCTGGGTGTCTGTGACGCGCACAGCGCCTACACCGTTCGGCCGATTTTCATGAAATTTGGCACACAGTTAGTTTGCAGCATGGGGGTATGCACCTCGAAGCGATTTTTCGAAAATTCGACGTGGTTCTTTTTCTATTCCAATTTTAAAGACAAAACTATCATAAGATGGACGAGTAAATTACGAAATTATCATAACGTGGAACCCGTAACATGGGCACAAGCCAATTGTCGAGAAAAATCACCATACATTTGTAAATATACAGGCGAACCAAAAGACCTTTCAATTTTTCTATTACGGGCAAAGCCGTGCGGGTACCACTAGTTATCAATAAAACACATGTGAAATTCCTTACGTCTACAATGGCATCAATCCACTTTCATAAATTGGAAATGAATCAAAATCTTGGCAAGAGCAGTAAACTAGATGTCTTTCATCCAATTCCTTTTGCCCAAATCCATAGAGAACATCAACAGAAGAAAAGGGGAGTTGGATTCTAGCCAAGAGCAGTGCTGAGAACAACCCTGCGTTTTTATTGTTTACGGTAATAAAACTAAAGATTGGATAGATGTAAATCTATTTGTTCCGCTATGGCTCCAATATTACATCATTAAATATTCTGTTAAGCGAGCTTCAAAAGGGGCATTACCAAAATAGGGTCATTCCATGTCAAGTGATCCAAAGTTTTTTCCCTCACCTTTTTGTATTTCTTTGAAATTTGGCTCATCGATTGTACCCTTTGAGGTAATCAAAAGTCCAAATTTTTAGATTTTTATCTCTATTATTTTTTTATTTATGACACTTTGACTTTTCGAAAAACCCGCTTTTTTTCATGGATGCTTGAACATAAAATGGACGACAACTCAGCACCAAATATAGATAGAAAGATTTGGTAAAAATCATTTTAAAGTACATTAGTTGCTGTTTAATGGGATATGCAACATGACTAATTTCAAAAAAAATTTAATTTTAAAAAAATGAAATTTAAATTTTAAATTTATATTTCTCAGAAAAGGTATAATGAATTTTTTAAAAAAAATTCTCAAAAATTTGTGTGTATTTTATCTTTATTTGTGCAAATTTTCAAGTTGGGATCTCAATGGGATCATATTTTTATGAATTTTTAAATAAAATTTGACTTATGAAATAATGACATTTTTCAGATTCTAACTAGTTAAATATGGGGTTCTTTTACTGGGGATGGTCCAGTAAGTAGTAATTGATCATGACTATGCTTGAAATGAACTGACATGACTTTGTAGATTAGTACCCCCCCCCCCCCCTCTCCGCCACACAACCACTTTTTATCTTTTTTTTTTTTTTTTTCAAAACTGTATTTAAAAAAAAGCCGGCACGTAAGAGTTATAACCATAATAAACTGGGACGCACGTTGCTAAACATCAGTAGTGACTAAACCTTATAAATGGGGGGGGGGGGGTCATAAAAAATAAAAGTCAGAAAAACTGAACTCATTTGCAGCTTTTTTTTCTTCCGGAAAGTGAGACGGTAGGGGGAGGGGGGCAATCTGGAATGAAACATAACAACATGGAAGGTTATGCTCAAATTAGCAAAATTTGTTTGATATATAACTGCTTTCAATATATGTATAAATAGATCTCGCTTCATTGCTCTCGTTTACAAGTGAAATTAAAAGAAAACTAGCATTAAAAAAAAGAAAATCAGCTGCACTCCAAATGTTGTTGAAAGACAGTTTTATGTGGACAGACATATGACCTGATACTTAGATTTATTTTTAGTTTGGTGTAAAAAGAATGAAACAACACGGGGGGAAACACTCCTATTTTGCTGTGATCTTGGGGAAAACTATTTCTTTCCTCCATCCAAATTTGAAAGTTGGTGCAGAGGTAAGGGACGAAATGAATCATAACTTTCCTTATCAGATAGTGAAATAATCAAGTACACTTTGTGAAGTTCGGATTGAAAAAGAAACACTTGGTCTGAAAAAAAAAAGCATCAGGTGAAGCGTGATACTAGTATAGTGTTAATCGTATGTGTGAGTGAATGTGAGGGGGGGGGGGGGTAATGTACTTTGTCTTGCTTTAAAGAAGAACATTTACCAACTTTTAATATGTTTTCTATTCATTTTGTTTTATTCTATTTATTTATTTATTTTTTACATTTTAAAAATAGTTTTGGAAAAAAATAATAAAAGTGGTGGCCAGGGGGAAGGGGTCTTTTTCTTACTTTAAAGAAGAATATTTACCAATTTTTAATAAGTTTACTATTTATTTTGGTTTTTTATTCATTTATTTATTTTTTACATTTTGAAAATAGTTTTGAAAAAAAAAAAAAATAAATAAAATAAATAAAAGTGGTGGTGCGGGGGGGAGGGGGGGTGCTTGCCAATTTACAAATTCACGTCAGCTCATTTCAAGCATAGTTATGATCAATTACTACTTACTAGACCATCCCCAGTGAGAGAACCCCATATTTAACTAGTTAGAATCTGAAAAATGTCATTATTTCATAAGTCAAATTTTATTTAAAAATTCATAAAAATATGATCCCATTGAGATCCCAACTTGAAAATTTGCACAAATAAAGATAAAATACACACAAATTTTTGAGAATTTTTTTTAAAAAATTCATTATACCTTTTCTGAGAAATATAAATTAAAAATTTAAATTTCATATTTTTAAAATTAAAATTTTTTTGAAATTAGTCATGTTGCATATCCCATTAAACAGCAACTAATGTACTTTAAAATGCTTTTTACCAAATCTTTCTATCTATATTTGATGCTGAGTTATCGTCCATTTTATGTTCAAGCATCCATGAAAAAAAGCGGGTTTTTCGAAAAATCAAAGTGTCATAAATAAAAAAATAATAGAGATAAAAATCTAAAAATTTGGACTTTTGATTACCTCAAAGGGTACAATCGATGAGCCAAATTTCAAAGAAATACAAAAGGGTGAAGGAAAAAATTTCCCAAATTTTGGATCACTTGACATGGAATGACCCAATAGCGTTTACTTGACGCATTGTTTAGGTGGGTGCTGAGCCCTGGGGGATATTTCGATAATTGGGAATCTGGCGATCTTTCTTCATTGGCGTCAATTTTTGGCTCCAGCGCCTGCACGAGAGGTATTTTTTTTTTATTTTGCAAATCAAAACAAAGAGATCGGAAACATCTATTCACATAGGGTTACTATAAATCAGCAGGGTTACCAAAATAAAATTATTTACGCCGAAAATGAGAAGACCGCGCCAGATTCCCAATTATCGAAATATCCCCGAGCCCTGTGCCGTATTTAGTCAACGTTCCATACGTCCAGCTCCCTCCCCCACCCTTCTTTTGTGTGTGTTTCTCAACAACCCCTCCTTGCCCCATTTAAGATTTAACAACCAAGCAAGGCTTTTTCCCAATTTCCCTTATCCATTTAAACTTGAATTGAAAATCTGAATTTTCCAAGGTTTTTTTGCCTACTTTTTAAACCAAACACTGAAAGGCTTTTTTACTATTTAAAAAAGATACTATTCAAAAATACTTGTGATTTGTATGCACATAGTATACAATAAATAGGGAAAGGGGGGGGGTGATAAATATGAACATGATATATTTTGAAATACACCGCCAGCTCAGTCAATTCCAGCCGAGGACTGCAGTTTCGTGCCTATTAGCACTCATGAGCCCGGCATAGGAAAGTGACTGAGCTGGAAGTGGAAAACCTCTTAAGGAAGCCAAGAGTGCCAAACAGACTGGTAGCTAATACAGAATTAGCACTCTGCCTTGCCTTCAATCTTCGAGTTGAACCGAACCATTGCTTCGATCATTCGTCTGGTCAGTGCTAATTCTTGTATTAGCTACCAGTTTGTTCGGCACTCTTGGCTTCCTTAAGAGGTTTTCCACCTCCAGCTCAGTCACTTTCCTATGCCGGGCTGATGAGTGCTAATAAGCACGAAACTGCAGTCCTCGGCTGGAATTGACTGAGCTGGCAGTGTATTTCATGTATTTCTGTCTTAGCCCTGGCTATAGGGCGGTAACTTACTGAATGATATATTTTACCAAGATAATTTAAAGTAAAAAATACTGAAAATTCTCTAAGGACGGCAGAATCCTAACTAAGCGCAAAACTTTTAGAGCAGTGGTGCCAACCTTTACTTACCTGAGGACCGCACTTCTTACTAAAATTATTCTCGCTTGCCAAAGCACAGAAAAAATTTCAAAATATTTAAAATTTTTGAAACTGAAAAAACATTAAAAAGGAAAGCAAATTAAAAACAATATAGTGTAGTTATCTGTACTATGCTTCTTTTATAAAATGCATCTGTTTTTCAGAAACCAATTTCTGAATGTTTGGCTGCAAAAATTTGTACCACTGTCATTAAGCGTACTGTTTGATTTGTAACATTGAACAAAATGATGGGCCACACGGATCAGCTCCGAGGGCCGGATGTGACTCGCGGGCCGTTGGTTGGGTACCAATGTTTTATCAAATTTTCATTTAAAATGCTTTTAACTTACAAGTTAAAGAGTAAAGAGAAACACTTCTTTCAGGTGAAGAAATAAGAATACAGTAAGAATAAAAGCTGTAATCTGTATGTAAAGCTCTAAGTGGCTCTTCATTCATGTTCTAAACGAGCTGATGTGTGCATCACATGACTTCCTTTTACTCCAATTTAATGTCATTTCCCCATTATTGGCAATTTTAATGGGATTCAAGAGTTAGCTCTCTAAATTTCACCAACAGTGGACAAATTGAAACCAATTATAAAATAAAAGAAAGAAAAAAAAAATCGCCGAATTGTCGCCAAGTTGGCGACAAAACTTGGCGACCAAAAGACTGGCGATATATCGCGAAGTATCCGACAAATTATTTGAGTTTAAATCGAAATTAACAATGATTTCCCCCCAAAAGGGGCAAAAGACCCCCTAAGGAACATCCGAATGCAAGCAAAAGGGAAGGTGCACAACTAGGCCCCACTAGGAGTCTACGTACCAAATTTCAACTTTCTAGGACATACCGTTTTTGAATTATGCGATATACATACACACATACGCCACATACATACGTACAAACAGACGTCACGAGAAAATTCGTTGTAATTAACTCGGGGTTCGTCAAAATGAATGTTTCGGGTGTCTGTAGGTTCCTAGACATATATCCACGTGTGGTCGGGTCGAAAAAAAAAACTCAACATTCATTCGGGGGTGAGAAAAATGGAAACTAAGGCCGATTTTTGTGTGAAAATTTTTTCGCGAATACAATACTTCCTTTTTTGTAAAAGGAAGTAAAAATTGAATAAAAAAAAACTCTACTAGTAAACTTTTATAAACAGTGTGTAGGTATTTAAAACGCAAAAAAAGTATCAAATTCTCAATTAAAGTGCTTTCAACATACAAATTGAAGAATAAAGACAAACATTTCTTTTAGATGAAGAAATAAGAATATAATATCAATAAAACCTGCAACTTGTTATATGTTCTCAAAATATCGCCCCGCCATTATCAAAATTGCATGAAAGAGGCTATCGACGCGTGATGGGAAACCCTGTCAACATTGCGGGTGATATCAATCTACAAAAATAAAGGCTGAGAAAAGCAATTCTTTCCCTGACGAACACAACATCTCCACAGCATCGGAAAATCAATAGGCACTGCATTTGCTTAATGCATTAAAACGAAGCTAAGGTACTCGGTTAAATCATTTGTTAAAGTGGAGAAAAATAAAAAGACGTAATTACATATATCACGTCTTTTTCGCTAGACGCGAGGAATGTTATCGTTCAACCACGCTGAAATTTATTAAAACAGAAATTTCAAAGCATATTTTGGGTTGTTTTACAAGCGATGGAGGGAAAAGTCATTTTATGTCAAAAAATTAAAAAGATAACTTTTTTTTATTTGCTGCGCAAATTGTACTTTTAATTAATTTGGTGGAACGAAGCTGGAAGATGAATGGAAATTTCACGTTCTAAGCGAGAAGTTGGTTTTCTGAAAAATTGGTAATTTTCAAAGGTACACTAAAAAGAGTAGCATTCGAATTTTTTCTCCTTATCGTCGAAGTCGTACTACGAGTATGTCCAAAGGGTGATTTCGAAACATACAGTTTTACATTCCATAAATACAAAGTGACAAAATTCGTCACATTCTATTAGACAACTCCAATAAAATATAGGGGGGGGGCTGCATCCACTGTCTAATGGCGGATGAAAAAGATAAAACAAACAAGTGCCGTAACTTATAACTGGCTTTGACGCTTAGTGAATGACAGTAATTTTTCATCGTGTTTGTGGGAAGATTTCTTTTTTGTTCAACAGAAATTACATTACATCACAAACTGTCTGAAGCCAGTAATTTTCCCCAAAGAAAACACGTGGAATGGAATGTTTTACCTTTTTCTTTAGTATTATTAATCACCGCAAGGTAGCGTATTCGAGTTCTGGAGTTGCCAATACTTGGAAAAACACATGTTACAGAGCAGACGATATTTTCATTTTCGAATTTGCTTCCTGATTACGCAAGAGAAGAAGAAAGATGGAGTCAGCTAGCTCGCGCTCCCCATATCAAGAGGTCCCCAAACACTCCCCCATAACAAACATCATATAATGACTTTGAAAAAGAATTGAATAGTTTTAAAATTGAAAACTGAGAAACAAAAATGGCATTTAAACTTTACTAATAATAAAGCGAAAGTCTGGATGTCTGGATATCTGTTACGCACATAGCGCCTAGACCGTTCGGCCGATTTTTATGAAATTTGGCACAAAATTAGCTTGCATCATAGGAGTGAGCACCTCGAAGCGATTTTTCGAAAATTCGATTTCGTTCTTTTTCTATTACAATTTTTAAGCCACCATTGGTGGATTCAATTCCTTTGCAGCAATATCGGGAGAGTTATGGACGAGCAAATAATCATAACACGGACGAGAAAATTAGCATAGCATATTAGCGAGAAATTCATCATCCATTATTTGTAAATATACAGGCGAACTAAATGACCTTTTAATTTTCTACTACGGGCAAAGCCGTGCGGGTACCGCTAGTCTATATGTATATAAAAATGAATGTTTGTCTGTATGTCATCCATGAACTCAAAAACTACCCGGCAGATTTGGCTGAAACTTTCACCGTTTGTTATTTTTGGTACTGGGAATGTTTATAGACCAGTTCGAAAAAAATCCGATCGATTGTTCCTTTTTTATTCCAATTTAAGTCACAATCCATTGGATAAATACGAATACAATTATCGGCTGCAGAAATTAATTCGCGTGAAAGATCTCATTGATAAGAAGTTAGCATTTTTCTTGAGTTTGAACAAATAAATTCTTTCTTTATTGTTTTATGGCTTTTCATGCAACGGGGGGATTTAAAACTTTTTCTATTTGATGTTTTTAGCGATTGATTGATCTTGCAAACTGCGTGAGTACAAAATTTGAGTATAGTCACGGCTTCACTTGATACCTGGACCGATTATTATGAAAATTGCTATATATATGTATTTTTCCACGGAGAAGGTGCATAATATGCTCATTGAAGCCACTCGCCACCAGGTGGCACTGCAGAGTAGCCACTTCTGCCCCGTTCAACCGATTGTCATGAAAATCAGTATAATGATGTATTTTTTTGTTGGCGTAGCAACGCGCGTCGGGTACAGCTAGTAATCAATAAACTATCATTTCTTGAATTGTTTAAGCAAAAATCTTATTGGAGAGAGATCAAACAAAAAATAATTTGCAAGCCATGATATAGAAAATGTTCAGTTAAACGACTGATGTGTGCATCACATGACTTCTTTTTACTCTAATGTCATTTCCCCATTACTGGCAATTTTATTGTGATTCAATAGTTTACTCTCTAAATATCATCAACAGTGGCCAAATTAAATGATAAAAAAAAGCTAAATTTGGCGACAAAACTTGGCGACCAAAAGACTGGCTGTATATCGCCAAGTGTCCGCCAAATTATAACACCACTTGAGTTTACATCGAAATTAACAATGATTTCCCCCCAAAAAGGGGCAAAAGGACCCCTTTAGTAACACCCGAATGCAACCAAAAGGGGAGGCGCACAACTAGACCCCACTAGGAGTCTACTTACCAAATTTCAACTTTCTAGAACTTACCATTCTTGAGTTATGCGACATACATCCCCACATACATAAATAAGTACATACAGACGTCACGAGAAAATTCGTTGTAATTAACTCGGGAATCGTCATTACGGATATTTCGCGTGTCTATACGTTCTTAGGCACTCATCCACGTCAGGTCGAGTCGAAAAAACAACTCAATATTCAATCGAAGGTGAGTCAAATGGAAATTAAGAGCCATTATTTTGAAATTCAGACAAAAAACGGAAATTTTGGCAGTGACCATTTTTGATTTTCTAATTTTTTTATATGTTAAAGTAGGTCATAAGAAGTGAACATTCTGAAATTTTTAACCTTCCAAAATTTTTCTTTCGTTTGTTAAAAATTCCCAAAGTTTGAGGTTTTGCAGCGCTTTTTTAGAGAAATTCTATAAGTCGCATTTCAGTGCGCTATAGCTCTTTACAGAAACACCACCGCACGGTTATATTTATATTTATTGGTTGTACTGTATCTAGTGATGATGACTTCATAGTTATTTTGGTTGGGGATTGTTGCTTTCTTCAGATAAGGGGTCGGAAAGTATGGATTTTATCCGTTTTCGCGCAGGTTTAACCTGCGTTATTTCCCCCCAAAAAGCCTCCCCCCGAAAAAAATGTGACATATACTGAAAGTTTATACTATGAAGAGAGTAAATAGCACAAAATTTGTTTGAGGTTTAATTTTTTTTAGGAGAAAAATGCCCTGATATTTTTCAAATTTTCAAAAATTGTGCTTTTTTGATCGCAATTAACTCAAAACAGCATCACTAGGAAAAAAAACCTTTTACTTATTGTGGTACCTGGCTATGTGTAAAACATCATGGAAAATAAAACAGCATGGGATCTCTTCTTGTTTTCTAGAAAATAATTTTCTTTGTAGCTCATTTTTTGCGTTTTCTCGTGCGTAAAACGTGTGTCCAGTATGCAGATTAGATCTGCTAAAACTTAAAGGATGTAGTAATAATGTATATATGTATGTATAAAGAAAGAGAAAAAGACTAGCACTACTTTATTTTTCTGATTTTTACAAACTGATGGTATTTTAATTGCAGGTAAATCAGAAAACGATAAATCGATATCATATATATATACAGTCGGACCTCCATATATCGAAGTAGCAAATTGTTGGAAAATAATTCGATATATAGAAATTTCGATATGTAGAAACGATCTTATTTTATCCTAAAAATATCCTAAAACATCAAAATTAAAGCTAATTTTCGTGTATGAAACCCAATCTCTAATTTATAAGAGCATCGAATTAAATGAAAGTTAATAATTAAAAAAATTACAGAAATTACATTTTGCTCCTTCATACATCTTCATTCTTTGGCAATTCAACTTGATCCACAACAGTAGGGGATTTTCGTTTTGACAAATCGAGAGAAAAGTAAAAATCCAATCTATTTAACTTGAATGATTTTTACTGCATCTATAAAGACTGGGTATGATAATCAACAGACAATAGGGATATTTTGAAACTGATTTTGCAATGTTACTGGTTACAGCTAAGATTTGAAATAAATTTGAGGGAACTCAAGAACTCCAGAACGAAACATCGACCTATCTACACACCCTTCAACACCAGATTCCTAATGAGTTTCATAGCAACCTTTAGTGTGAACATAATTTTCTCCCCTAACCTTGATTTTTCATGAGACAAACAGTCTAAAGTGGAAAAAAAATCTACGAATGTCTCGAAAAAAAAATTCGATATATAGAGATTTTTTCGATATATAGAAACAATTTTTCTATGCAATGAACATAAAAATTTGCTGGGATTTCGATATATAGAAAATTTCGATATGTGGAAGTTCGATATATGGAGGTTCGACTATATATATATATATATATATATATATATATATATATATATATATATATATATATATATATATATACAAGTAATTTTTCACCCCTTTAATAGCCAATAATAGGCAATTTACGTGAAATTTTGGGCCTAAATTGGAATAAAAAAAGAACTATATATCGGATTTTTCCGAATTATAGCCTGTGTTACTCAGTGAGAAGGCACCTGTCATACAGTGAAAGAATTTTTCAAATAGGTGCAGTGGTTCCGGAGATTACCTCGAACATATAAACACACAAAAATCCGCCCTCTCTCTTTATAATATTAGTAAAGATATATATATATATATGATAGCAATATAAGAATTGAACAAGAAAGAGAAATTCTTTTAAAAGAACGAAAAAATGAAAAATCCCAAAATACCCTGGGGCCTCATCATGGGGTACAACCCAAGGGTATCTATCCTTGAGGGGATACTACGATACTATCTATCCCCAAGGAGTCTACCAGTATCATAGAGCAGCCTATGGCGCCTACTGAACTGAGTAGTGAAGTTCATTTTGTTTGACTTCTCCAGATTATAAATACAGTATATGATAGTGTTTCCTTATATATATATATTTCCCTATATATTTATTTATGTCTATACAATGGAAGAAATTTCATGAACAATATCTGCTTCACTTTCCTCTAAATCTCTATTTTTTATGTTATCTTCAAATACCTCTAAAAGGCTGTCGGTTCTTGATAGATCAGTATTATTTGCTCTTTTTTTTTTTGCTTTGTATATGGGCTAAAAGCAGCTTGAATTTGATCTTTTGTCAGATATTGTTCGGTTGGAATATTTTTATGTCTTCAATCATCTCTGTTCTCATTGCCTGTTCTACTTGGTCAAGCGTCTGATTTCTCCCGGTTTTCTCACCATAAAGGAACTTTTCTTAAAGAAACTCTCTTTGTTTCATTGAAAATCGTGTACTTTTACGAGTTGGGAGAGCCCACCCCTCACATGAGATTGACAAAATGTTTTCTTCTTTGTTTTCTCCTTGTTGACTGGTAGATGCCTGACCGAGACCATTAGAAACATAACTCTGAACAGGTATTTGAAGATGACATAGAAAATAGACATTGAGAGGAAAGTGAAGCAGATATTATTCATGAAATTTCTTCCACTGCTATGGACATAAATAAAAAAGAATTATTTTGGGATTGATACGATAAATCAATATATATATATATATATATATATATATATATATATATATATATATATATATATCGATTTCTGATTTACCTGCAATTAAAATACCATCAATTTGTAAAAATCAGAAAAATAAAGTATTGCTAGTCTTTTTCTCTTTCTCTATTCACACATATATACATTCCTACTACATCCTTTAAGTTTTAGCAGATCTAATCTGCATACTGGACACACGTTTTACGCACGAGAAAAAGCATAAAATGAGCTACAAAAAGAATTATTTTCTAGAAAACAAGATGAGATCCCATGCTGTTTTCTTTTTCATGATGTTTTACACATAGCCAGGTACCATAATATATAAAAGGTTTTTTTTCCTAGTGATGCTGTTTTGAGTTAATTGCGATCAAAAAAGCACAATTTTTGAAAATTTAAAAAATATCGGGGCATTTTTCTCCTAAAAAAAAATTAAACCTGAAACAAATTTTGAGCTATTTACTCTCTTCATAGTATAAACTTTCAGTATATGTCACATTTTTTCGGGGGGTGGCTTTTTGGGGGGAAATAACGCAGGTTAAACCTGCGCGAAAACGGATAAAATCCATACTTTGCGACCCCTAATCTGAAGAAAGCAACAACCCCCAACCAAAATAACTATGAAGTCATCATCACTAGATACAGTACAACCAATAAATATAAACCATAACCGTGGGGTGGTGTTTCTGTAAAGAGCTAAAGCGCACTGAAATGCGACTTTTAGAATTTTTCTAAAAAAGCGCTGCAAAACCTCAAACTTTGGAAATTTTTAACGAGCGAAAAAAAATTTTTGGGTGGCTAAAAATTTCAGAATGTTCACTTGTCATGACCTACTTTGACATATAAAAAAATTAGAAAAATCAAAAATGGTCACTGCCACACCTTGTCTGAACTTCAAAATAATGGCTCTTAAGGTCGATTTTTGAGTGAAAATTTTTTCGCGAATACAGTACTACCTTTTTTGTAAAAGGAAGTAAAACTTATTAATTTTTGAAACAATTTATGCTCTAGTTCTCTTAAATCATGTCAGTTTAGTAAGTTTGTTCAACAAAATATTTAGCTTATACATTTGTGTTGCTAATAACGTCAGGTATTTTGCACACAAAATATTCACCACGGGCTGTTTTAGCTGTCTTAACGTATCTTGAGCAAGTTTTTCCATGACTAATTTCTAATTAGTAACTTTATTCATACCTACGTGGTAACCATAAAATTAGAATAAAAGATGAACTATAGGCCTATAATACAGTTCACTGACACATTAAGTTCACGGGTTAAATGGTAACCCAAGGGGAAAGGGCCCCAAAAGTAATGTTTGCCCCGAGCTTTAGTCGGCACCTGAACCTCTTGATTTACAACAATATCGCATGATAATGGTTATTACATTTTCTGTTTTGTAATACATAATTTATTGATTCCAGGGGCGTATAAAACAGGGGGGATTTGAAGATATCCCCCTCCCACACACACAAGCCCAGAAGTTTTCCTTTTCTTACAAAAATGAAAGCTATCTTCCTCTCAAATTTAACCATATCCATCTCCGATTTTGTTTCTGGTTACGCTACTAACTGAGTCCAATCTTTACTAATAGTAAAAAGCTGAAAGTCTCTCTGTCTGGATCTCTGTGACGCGCATAGCGTCTAGACCGTTCGACCGATTTTCATGAAATTTGACACAAAGTTAGTTTGTAGCATGGGAGTGTGCAACTCGAAGCGATTTTTCGAAAATTTGATGTGGTTCTTTCTCTATTCGAATTTTACGA
Source organism: Uloborus diversus (assembly GCF_026930045.1). NCBI lineage: Eukaryota > Metazoa > Arthropoda > Arachnida > Araneae > Uloboridae > Uloborus > Uloborus diversus. Next base: position 6,929,766 of record NC_072734.1, read on the forward strand.
ACAAAATTATCATAAGATACACGAGTAAATTACGAAATTGTCATAACGCGGAAGCGTAACATGGGCACAAGCCAATTGGCGAGATACGAAATTATCATAGCGTGGAACCGTAACATGGGTACAAGCTAATTGGCGAGAAAATTCACCATACATTATTTGTAAATATACAGGCGAACCAAAAGACCTTTTAATTTTTCTATCACGGGCAAAGCCGTGCGAGTACCACTAGTATTTAATATTTTCAATTAAAATTATACATATTCTTATCAATCTTTCCGTCATTAAATGGCAACAGCTTACCATAGCAGTTGACTTTTTGCACTTCAAACGAGATTTGAAAAATGAATCAAAAGAAATGCAAGGGACTGACAAGTATCACAAAAGAATAATGCAATAGGGAGTAGGGATACAGTTTGAGTTATTACTCTTGAATCCGAAAATTCAACCGACTTCCACATATTTTGAAAAATTTATGTTCCAGCGTCTTCCCCCACACTCGTGCCACCTGGAAAAAAGAGGCCGCTAAGGTCTTTTCGAATAAGTTTCTAAATAAATCAACTTGACGTACTACAAGGCAGTCCCCCTTTTTTCCCCTTTCTCGGAGGTAATTCTTGCTATATTTCAAACAGCTATGCAACGTGCGAGTGATTTGGCAAAATGTCGTAACATTCGGCCTAATAAGCACAATAAATAGCAAAGCTCACGAGTTTCAAATTTGATAACAAAGTAATCATGCGTATATTCATTGGAACATATGTTTTAGTCAATATATTAAACAGATTTTCCCAATCGATTCTTGCAAAATAGAAAAGAGTTATAAAAAAATTAAATTTACATATGAAAAAAATCATAATTTTTGAATTTTTTCGAAGTTAAATTATTTTAATGATATATTTCCCACTAAATAATGGAGCCCGTACTTTTTAATCAGCCCATGTTAGCGCTCATAAAAACGTAAACAGATTTTTTTAAAAAAAAAGCGCTTATTATGTGCTTCCCCTATATCTTTTTCAGAATTTTGAAATTAGCAATTCTTTGATCATATATTGTTCCCCTCATTCTTAATAAGGTTTTATTTTGAAGGGGAAGAAAATTACAACTAAAGAACTGTTTGCAGAAGTCGGTTTATACAGGGTTCGTTTTAACCTGCAAAAGACCTTTATTTTCGCAACCGTTAGTCCTAGATGTATACTTCCAATTGCAAAAATGTTCAAAATATGATGCAGGGTTAAGATATTGAAAGTTTGACGTAAAAATAAAAATGAGTCAAAAATACAAAATTTAACTTTTTATACGGGCCCCAGGTAACCTAACTTATATTTAGAGAAATAATCTCCATTGAAAAATAATTCCAACACAAAAAGTTTGAAATTAGTACGACCAATATTCACCGAGATATGGAACGCAGCGTTTTGTGACTTACGCCACTTTTCACACGCGGTCAATAACAACTTTTGGAGGAAAATATAGTGGTTAACAAATGTTTTTACATGTAAAAATTACATGTGTGCATAGGGTGTGATTTTTCGAATTATTTGAGGTTTTGTAGTGCGTTTTTGCGTATCACGGAATAATATTTGCATTTATTTTTGAATAGCAATGAAAAACATAAATACCTTGTTTTTCTCACTTTGACGACCTGTCATTCTTCTGAAAGAGCGATAAGTTCCAATGTCATCTTCTGTATTCCCTTGAAACTTTAAACTGGAATATCTCCTTGAGTTTTGGTCGCACAAATGTGAAGTTTTTTTTTGTGTTAGTAATAGTTTTCAATGGGGATAATTTCTCTAAATATTAGTTAGGGGACCCAGGGCCCGTATAAAAAGTTAAATTTCGTATTTTTTGACTCATTTTTATCTTTGTTTCAAACTTTCATGATCTTAACTCTGCATCTGATTTTGAACACTTTGGAAATATACATCTAGGACTAACGGTTGCGAAAATAAAGGTCTTGCAGGTTAAAACGAACACCTTGTATATCTTACACACATTACAAGTTTGAGTTTGTTGAAGAATTATCTTGTGATAATATTACTACTGAGAAAGTCCGAAGCTTGATAAATGTCGACCTTAACCGGTGAATATCAATATTCACGTAGCAAAGATATCGGCGAAAGACCTAATAGTATTTCCGATGAATCACTGAATAAAAAGTCCACATTCTCTACTTTATTTTATTTATTTGTTCTGGAAAATTGTAGAAACGGTCATATAAATGTTAAAATGTTAGAAGTAATGTGTATCAAAAAAAAATATTTTTATCACAAGTATGTTTCGCTGCAAATTCCATGAACATAGAATTAATCGTTTTATTCCGTTATCACTTTTTTTTACTGAATACCTCACACTATCGCGTTTTTCCCAGGCAATTTTTCAAAAGAAAACTTTTTGCTTGATAGTCTTTCTGTGGTATTTTTGGTTGCTTACTAATCCTCTTCTATGCAGCAGTAATGAATGAAATAAATTGCAGCCTAAAAATGCGAAAATTATATCAACAAACAGCAGAGCGATCGTAGAATCTTAAGCATTTTTGGCACAGCACTAAAGAACCACTACAACAGCGCTCCGCCACACTCAAATGGTTAATAACATGTTTTTCAGTTCAACAACCTCACAAATACAAAAATAAATATAAAAAGATAAAAATAATTCCTAAAAAAGAAAAATCACCACAACTATAATAAATATACCACGCAGGAAATGAAGAAGCTCACATTCATATCATTACACAAGTTTTATTGTACATTTTTTTCCCCTTCCATCCTATCGTCTGCGAAAGAATTTAAACCGTTTATTTTTAGGAAAGCTATAATGGCATCATAAAAGCTACATTTACTTCATTAAAAGTCCCCGATGGGCGGAACAGAATTCCATTCACATGACAAAAGCATCAGAAATTGCAGTTGCATTCTTCACGGCGTCTTTCATGACTCAATTAATTGTGCACGGCGGGAGGATGTTGGTGAAACATTGAAACACAACGGAACTAGACATCAATGGCGGTGTATGTTTTCCCAGAAATACTCCACTCAAAAGATCATGCCAGGATGTTCTTTTTTTCTTTTTTTGGGCCGTTTCAAAAATTTCAAAAGTATTTTTTTTTCTGAAAGAGCATGCATAAAAACATAGGATCTGACCATTTTTAAAATAATTTGTTTAAGTTTAATATTTTTAAAAAAATTACTTAAATCGGTGAGCTTTCATTGTTTACACTTCTTGGCGATGACATCACAAATGATGAAATGCCATTTTGTGTTGCCACTCTGCTCACAGAGCTAAATATTTAATTCGCATCTTTACTCACGTGTATTGGCAACGATAGGGTTGATAACAAGCGGAGAGTGCAATTTTATTTCGCTGCTTGATTATCATAACGTGGAAACGTAGCAGAAAGATGCGCCAAAAAGCATCATTTTTGACGTCATAAAGACCACTCCTTGTTTAAAAAATCGGACATTTTAAAAAATTAATTTAAAAAAAACTGCTGGGAAAATGAAAGTATTTTCTGGGCCCATGTTATTTTTTTTTTGCCCATTCTATGCATTCCAATGAATAAAAGTAGTACTTTTGACTGAAGGAAACCAACCCATTGGATTGTTTTGTAACTGGATCTTTTTGTTGTGAAAAACCAGGGCCGGATTTGAAAGTGTGGAGGCCCCGGGGCAACGAAGGAGTGGAGGCCCCTAATCAGAGTTCGAAAAGATCATATTTTTGAAAATATCCGATACTTTGATATATATCCAAATATTTTGATATATATGTATATATCCGATATTTTTGATCAGCACTTTAATAGTAAATACATCCCCTGACCCGTGAAAGTTAGGATATTTTGTAAAAATTTTATTGTGGGGGCCCCTTTGTTGTGGAGGACCCGGGGCAGTAGCCCCGCCTGCCCTCCCCTAAATCCGGCCATGTGAAAAACTAATTTTTTTGAATGTTAAAAGATCAAGAAAATTCAAAAACGAAATTTTTAACATCGTTGCATGAAACGAGTGAGACATAGAGTTGAAAAACATGAATTTTAAGCTTGAGACGTATTGATCAAGCCTATTTTTCAAAGCTGTGGTGCAAGGACGGATACAAGGGAGGGGCGATTGCAGCCGAGATGCAGGAATTCTCCCGCGGCATATTTTCGACTTTGAAGTTCTACAAACAGTTTTAGGCGATCTTATATGATGTTAGGAGAAAAAAACTCTCAGAAGGAGTTTTTTCAGAACTGAAAACTTTTTATTTAACCATTTCTTATTACCTTAGGGATATGGATTTAAACTTTCTACGAGAAGTTTTACGAATTTGATGCTCCGGACCATCTTAGAGATGATATAAGAAGAGTTTCCGGTGCTCTCCTCAAAAGACTTGTCGAAATCGAGATCTTGAAGACGCCATCGTAAGACACTTTTGATCATGTTGAGGTATGGGATAGGGTTTAGAGCACTCCTTAGGAAATTTTCCGAAATTAAACTAAAAAAGAGAGTAATTTTAGACGATCTTCCATGACGTTAGGCGAAGAATGTAAGGAAACAAAAAAAAAGGTAATTAATAAAAATCGTCCCCTCCTTGAAAAATTTCTGGATCCGTCCTTGCTGTGCTGTGAGTTCGAACTCAAGATTTCTTTCAACCCTGTCAAATGACCAACAAACAAACAAACAAAAAATAGATATATATAAAAATTAATTTGAATTTTGACATTTTGAATTCAAATTATGTTTTTCGCAATCACGAGTGTGTGTATGTAGGCGTGTGTGTTTGTGTGTAGGGGGTGTGTATGTGTGTGTAGCCATGTGTGTTTGTGTCTGTATGCTGGCATAAGTGTGTGGGTAGTTGTGTGCATGAATGTGTGTGTGGGGGGGGGGGGATGTGTGTGATGGCATATGTGTTTGTGTCTGTGTGCAGGCATGAATGTGTGGGTAGTTGTGTGTATGTGTGTGTAGGTGTATGTGTGCGTGTGTGTATGTGTGTGTGTGTATTTGTGTATGTATGCGCGTGTGTGTAGGACATGGATGCAACCTGGAGACGGCCTTCGCTAGAGGAGCATCATCGTGAGGAGCCGGTCGACGGTGATGGTGCGGAGGGTGGCGGTGGGAAAATAAAATGAGCACGCCAAAAACAGTCAAATGAAAGCAATAAGCAATCGTGATTGCTCAAAAAAAAAGTAAAATAAAGAAGGAAAAAGTAGAATTTATCGTGTTAGATTTATCTTTTTTTAAAATCAAAACGCGTTTAAAGATCAGATTCTAGGTAGGCTTTCATTGAAATCTTTTTCCAAATCAAGCTGTATACCGAAACCTACCAGGGTTACTAGTACTATATCTTGCCCTAAGATAGAGGAGGGGTTCACCTACCATTCGTACTGGTTATCTCCAAATTTTTAATTTGGCCACTTGCATCCCTTTGCTTCTCACTGCCTCATTTGACATTGGAAAACGGGGAAAAAAAAAAGAAATGAAGTATAACAGGATAACAATGAATATAGAGGCATACAAAGCAATTTCGAAAAAGTTCGAGGTCAAACGCGAAAGCTTAATGATTTTTTAATGTCCCTGATAACCTGTAACACCCTTGCTGCATGCACCTGATTTTCTGATGTCAACGGGGATATCGGAACTGTCATTAGAAAAGTGCTGTTTCTTCTCCCACTCGCTAGTTCTGCTACATAAGGACAACACCCTTGAACTGAGTGATTGTCTAAAAATAAATTCTATTAGCAGCGGACCGTAAAATAACAGCGAATATTGTAGGTTGATCCAAAAGTAAAGCTCCTACCAATTTTACATATACAGCAGAGCCTCTCAGTAAGGGACATATAGAGGAGAGAATTGAAGAGACCATGTTCACAACACACACAAACTAAAGCCCCATTACGCAATTATGGCGATCCCAAGTTATTAACCCATTAATGCCTAGCGTCCCTTTTTAGGGACGGTCCAAAAATTGTGTCTCAATTTCCCAAAAGTAAGCATTTCAACTCAATAATTGTGTTCATTTATTACTTTAGTATTGTTTCAATTCGTTACTAGCAAACGGCAGCACATAATCGTTATAAAGTGTGTTCTGTAACCATTTTGTTATGATCTTCGTGAAGAATTTCATTGTTCACAATGTCAAGAACAAAAAAGTAAGTTTTCAAAATTTTTAACAAGTAAATCAATTTGTATTTGATACATATGTTACTTTGATCAATATTTCAGTTTACCTTTTCTTGCATTTTTGTAGATTTTAAAAATTTTATGGATTTTATAGCAATTTAAGAGCGTCCCTAAAAAGGGACGCTAGGCAGTAAAGGCTGCATTGTTGAATCGTTGCTAGTTTCTTGCTTAGAATTCATAATTGGCCTCAAAAGAAGTTATTAAATGTTTTTAGACTAAAAAATAGGCAATATGTTTTTTTTTAAAATTAAAAAGACTAATTAATAATAAAACTACCTTTTTTAAAGATATTTCAGTAACAATTTTTTCTGCAATTTCGAAAAATACTTAGGTAAATTTGAAAAGCTAACTGTTTCAAAAATTAACTTCTTTAAAACCTGAGTTATTTTTTGACATTAATAATCTTCAGTAACTCATTGAGATTTTCTCATTGTTTTGTCTGACTTTGAAGAAGCCTTAGCACTTCTGGAACAGCTCTCTGATGATAAAGAATTCAAGGAGGCTGATATATGCATTTGTCCACCTTCACAAGTTAGTGAAATTACTGACGAATACAGTGGGCCGGATGACTCAGTTGATGTTAATCAATTGTCAGGTCAACAGTTGAAATCTTCTGCTACAATGACCATTAGAAAAGTTAATCAGGGTAAGGTAGTATGTGTTGGAGATAGTCAGTCAAGTGACAGTGATGATGTTGAGCAGCATCTTCCAAGCAAACGCAGAAAAATAAAGAAAAAAAATACAGAAAGAAATTGGGTTAAGAAAGATATATCCATCAATAAATAAAAAAATAATGTATGGAATGTGGAAACACCAAGCTTTTTGAATGTTGAATGGACACCAGTGTCAGTATTTGAAGAGTTTTTTACATATGAAATACTGGATGAATTTGTTTTTCAGAGCACCCTCTATGCTCGACAAAAAAACAATACATACTCTTCTCTAACGCGAGAGGAGCTGCGTTTATTCTTGGCTATCCTATAAACAAGTGGATATGCATGCTTGCCCCAGCGGAGACTCTACTGGAGTCCATCAACTGATGTCAACGACATAGCAATTAGTTCTGCAATGAGTAGAAATCGATTTGAGCAAATTATGCAGTATTTACATTTTGCTGACACCAAACTAGACAAAAATGACAAAGTCGGAAAGTTTTTTTTTTTTTTTTTTCAAGTATTAAATCGTCGGCAAAAAAATATTTGTCGTTGAAAAAGCATGTACCCTCTGATGCCTAGCGTCCCTTTTTAGGGACAATTTTTCTGTTATTAATAAAACATTTATTTTTTGCATTAGATTTTTTTAATTATTTTTCCTGTCTATTAAACACTATTTGCAACCCGTAAACAAAAAATCTTTGAAAAAAAAAAAATGTCAGGCATTAATGGGTTAATCTTGGGATCCCTGTCAAGTGTTACGCAATGTAACCGCGTGGAGCATATAATTTCTTACAGGACACTAAGAGGACCAGACATTTTGTCCCTTAAATAGAGGTGTCCCTTATTCGGAGGGGGATGAATTGATGCATGCCGTGTACTTAGTAGTATAATATGACGATAAACATTAACTATTAACACTTATGATTAAATTCTGAAAATGTTTCATATATGCTAAATAAAATTCACAATCATTCAAATTTCTGAGTTTATATTATTTTATTAATTAAAATTTAATCAAAAACTTTGTAATGACAAGTTTTGTAGCATACAGAAATAATTTTGAAGTAATTCATTACATAAATTTGCTTTATGTCATGTAATTTACAATGTAATACTATGTGAATTACAATTAATGCTCAAATTTTTTAAGTTTTACATACAAAGCTAATTAGCTGCTGTGCACTCTTCGTGGGCCCTGAACCTACTTGAATAAATTGTTGAGAGGGCAAATTATGCATGTTAATTTCAGCAAGTTTTTTTTACAATACATTACTTGTTTCCTTCACATATATTTATATCAAACTTACCTCAATTAATTTTTAGAGGAAAAGTGAAACTTGAATTCCGGAAAATTCACTATTTCTTATGTGCTTATACATTATTTCTTCCGATTTTTTTTTTTTTTCGTTTTTTGTTTTTTGACTGTCCCTTAAACAGAGTGTCCCTTAATTAGAGGTAAATACATGGAAGTTCCTATTCAATGAGACTGGGACCAGAAAACGTGTCCCTTAAATAGAGGTGTCCCTTAATGGAGGTTCTACTGTATACAGCACTGTCTATTCTCATTGAAATTTACATCGTTGGAAAGAAAAAACGTTTCTCTATTTTTATACATAATCGCCATCTTTTTTCTGTGCATTATTGTCGACAGTGCCTTAACTTCTGTATCGAGTGTCACAGAATTTCGCCGCCAGAGTGAGATATAAAATTCAACAAATCACTCCGTTCTTGATTGCAGTCCGGAGCTCGAGTCTAGTGATTACTACTTGTTTCCTAAGTTTAAGGAACACTTTGATGGCTAACGTTTCCGGAGCGACCACGAAGTCGAAAGATCAGGGTTGGCTGGATTGGACCCAATGGGGTTTTTTCGAAAAAAAAACCATTTAAAAAAACCCTTTTTTTACCCCATTTTTGGGTTTTTTAAAATTTTCTGAGAAGTTTTTTAAAAAATTAACAAATTTAAATATTCTCATAATTTTAACTTCTTTTTTATTTGTTCTTCACCACAGACAGAAAATGAATTTTGAACTTTAATAGTATTTCTTAACTCTTAATGGTATTAAAAAAATACTTCAAAGATTTTAAATAAATATATTTAACTTTTTTCTTTAACTGGTCAGTAAATAACTCAAATTATCTTGACTAAGTTTTGTCACGTCTGATTTTCTCAATATTTGTAGATTGTACAGAGGAAACTACTCTAGCTAAAAGGTTTTCATTTGAATTATTTTCTGCAAACCAACACGTCACAAATCTCGAATTAACAAAGTATATTTTTTAGAAATTAACAGGTGTTACAAACGGTCGGACAGAAAACAGAATAGGATGTACAGTATTTTCATTATTTTACAAAAAAGTTTAATATTTCTTACTTTGTGTACACAGAAATAGAAAAACAGGCAACATACAATTCAAGGAAATGTCTTGATTAAGCTGGAATTCAGTAAAAAGGGATTTTTAAACTACTTGAGGTTCTACAGTAGTTTTGCATAACAAAATGTAATACAATAAAGTAAAATTCAAAAAAAAAAAAAAAATGTAGTAATTAAAAACAAACGAATGAACAATAGATTTCATCACCCAAGAAGTAACTTTGCCTTAACTGTTGATAATCATAGAAACTAAAAAATCTGAAGCTTCACCATTCTTGAGTTTCGTCGTCTTTTATACTTTTCTTCAGAAAACGCTTAATTTTCCAGCTTTTTTTTACCCCAAGACAATTTTTGTGCTTTGTCCATATACTTAACGCTTCAGTATGCTACAAGCACTCACATTTTTCCTTTAAAAAGACAATAAAACCCACATTTCTTTTTAAAAAACCCAGCTTTAGTAGTTGTTTTTTTTTGTGTTTTATTTAAAAACCCCAAAAAACCCTGGGTCCATGGACTTTTTTAAAAAACCCGGGTTTTTGCCAACCCTGCAAAAGAGGGGTGAAACGCTTCCTCAACGGGTTGGCAGTGGAATTCTGTGACACTCAATACAGAAGTTAGGGCACCGTCAACAATAATGCACAGAAAAAGATGGCGTTATGTATGAAAACAGAGAAACGTTTTTTCATTCCAACGATGTAAATTTCAATGAGAATAGACAGTGCTGCATATTTGTAAAATTGATGGGAGCCTTACTTTGGATCAACCCTCGTATCTATACCTTTGCAGAATGATGCGGTTAGTGTTTGCGTCATTAGCCAACTCCAAAAGGTCCACCAGCAACACCAAATACAGCCTGTTCACGTGCTATATTTGCGATGCGGTTAGTGTTTGCGTCATCAGCCAACTCCAAAAGGTCCACCAGCAACACCAAATACAGCCTGTTCACGTGCTATATTTGCGATGCGATTGCGCTGTGTCAGAACCAGGGCTTAATTTCCATGTGGAAAGAAGAGTAGAAGTCTTCAAAATTTGCTTTAATGCGTAATTAGTCTGAATTGTCTAAGGTGTAAACATTAACAAAAACTGAAAAGCCTACTACAAGTCTGATCAGTAATACGTCGAACTCCTTACTAGAGTGTCGAAGGTCCTCCGTGCGAGTTAATGGTTTCTAATGCACGTTAAATCTGTTGAGGTGATGAAGTCTTCCAAGTTCTCACTGTAACCAATAACTCTGGAGAGGATGGATCACGGGTTGCTCGGCTCCTATTTTGGATCGTACAACAGAGCGGTCTTCAAGTTCAGGACACCATCGGCCTGGTTAAACCACGCATAGTAACAACAAGAAATAATAATGTATAATTGCACAAAATTGCAGATTACTGCAGAAACACGTTTCAGGGTTGCAAGGAACCCATTTTCAATGCAAAATAAATGAGCTTATGGAAGAAAAGACATGCTACAAAAGTGTGTAGGGTCAATTCCGGGGGATTCTGCAGTGTAGTGTAGCCCTTAGTTCTATTGACAACAAACAAATTAAGGGAGTACAGTACCTCAAAAATGATTTTAAAAAAAAAATTATTGCTTATTTCAAAACTAAAAACTATTCTGAACACAGGGAAAAAGTTTCATTGCTTTAGTTCAAATATTTAAAAAGTTATGAGTGGTTTTAGGCCATGCTCGCTATGTGTTCTTATGCAAAAGAAAAACTTTAAACTGCTTTTTCTCGATGATGGTATTTTTGTGCTTTCGTGTCATTAGAATCCCTAAGGATTTTTTTCTATTAAAGATACAGCTTTAAAGTAATACTTTTCGCAATTGGCATAACATATTTGACAAAACTGTGCATTGGATAAGCATTTTATAAATTACTCAAATGTTTAGAGCATGTTAAACCTTTAAAAACCATTTTAAAAAAAAGAAAAAAAAACTTTGATTTTTTTACACAATTAATATCAGAAAATTTTCTAATAAACTCATAAGCAAATGAATGCAGATTTTTAGAGATGGTTATAGTGATCGTTTAGCAAAAAAATAATAATAATAATAATAATAATAATAATAATAATAATTAGTGCAAAAATAAAAAAGCCTTAGGGATTTCAAAAAATTGAAATTTTCTTCATTTTTTTGAAATTTAAAAAAAAGAGGCAATATTTTTAAATTTTGAAAATAAATTATTGATTAAGAAATAAGTATGCATAATATAGTTTCAAAGAAATACTTAAATTTCAAAAAAAATGTTTGAAAGGTACTGTGGCACCTTAACTAACCAAACCAACATTTTCACGTAGTAACGTTTCCATTAAAAAAATAATAATAATAATAAATAACCCGAACTTTCTTCTAAGTTATACTTTTCACAAAACTGATCAATAGTAGATGCATAATAAAAACAGTTAGCAAACTATGACGAGAAAGAAAAAAAAAAATCTCAGATTCTCCTTTCACTTTCTGCAATTAATGAATCCTAGACTTCTCGCGACGCGTCGAACGTTTGAAAGTTATGAAAAAAGTAGTCGACGAAAGTTAAGAAACTTTTTTTGTGTAAGAAATAAAAATCCCATTTCAAGTAGCACAACTTTTGTGAGAGCTTTGCAGCCAGCTCCTTTTTAAATGTTTCTCCTCCTCGTCGCAATATTCTGCAGAAAGTGAAAACTTTTTCCCCCTCCTAAAATCTTATCTTCCTCATGCCGTCCATCTTGCTGGAAAAAGAACTTATGAAACATGAGCGAGCGAACGGTAAAAGAGTTAAAATAATAAGCCAGGAAGTCCGGAAAAGAGTTATGAGTCTGCGACATTAATATTTTGCTCTTTGATCCCCCACTCTTGATTTTTGTTCTTGATGAAGTTCGAAAAATCCTCGTCTTCTATCGCTTCCTTTGATCCTTCCCCAATCGTTCTCAGTACCGAATCCCGCCATGAGTCATAAATCCGGTCATTATTCTGCATTCTCTTCTTCGCGGGTGTTAGATAAGTTTTATTTTGCTTCTTTCCATATTCTGGTGGCATTAGTCTTAAGGGCAGTTGGCGATGACGAATGGTGTTTTTGTACCGAGTTATTTTTTTCTGAGCTTTTGCCCGTCACTGTTATGTATGGTAATATGAATTTTGAAGCTGAATCTTCATTTATTCTGGCAGAATGTAATGAAAAAAATGATTTTTTTTTTCCTTTTATCTATGACCAGCAAGAGAGCCATTAATCGTTGTTAACATCAACAATTATTTCAGTCAACCACCTCTCTCGGTGGCACTGGCAACTGGAAACAAAATACAGTCGAGTCCCGACTTACGCGAGGGATGCGTTCCAAGACCACTCGCGTAAGTTGAAATTTCGCGTTGGGGAAAAGGGTATGTGTAAAAACTTCTATAAACATACCCAATTATTTTAGACACTTGTAAACACCACCTCAAACTGTTAAATACCATTTTTTAACCATACATTACCGCTTCTTACGTAAAAAACCGAGTTTCTATTTGTATTTTTTTAAAAAATAACGTTTTATTCCAAAGAAAATACTGCTACGATGCACAAAATTAATGATTAATGGAAAAGAAAGACATAAAATAAGCCACTACGGTACATACAGTATGTAGTAATAGAAACAAATGCACCTTAGTTGTAATGTATAATAGATCCAGTAATGATAATTGTAACTTAAGAAAATTAAGATGTATGCTGTGTGATCAAACCGTTATTCTTATATATTGTTAAATACACAATACAGTTGTTTCACTAGTTCTTTTATAAGGTTTCCATCTATGACAAAACCCCTCTTAATGATTTCTTAAATTCACTATACGAGAGCAGCTTCCATTTTCAACATTTTTGCATCTTGCTTAGATACCTACTACTCGGTAAACTTTTACGGATTTCCTGTTTTTGACTTTATATTGTACAAATGGAAGATTCACTCATAACTAAATGTCGTGCTGCATATTCAGGCATATAATCTTTAGCTTTTCTTCAATTGTCAGAAACTTTCTCCTTTTCTTTCTATATTCACAAACTTTAGATGAAACAGCCCTCTTATGTGTCATTATATTTTATCAACTTTCACATTTAGAATGAAAAAAATAAATGGAAAATAAAGAGTAGTTATTTGTCTAAGCAACGTTGTGGGATATTCCGCTCTCAGTGATACTAAAGGGATGAAGGAAAAGAAAAATTTAGTAGCCAATATCAAAGCCGATACTTACACACCACGATTCCTTTCCGAAAATTTTCGTGTTGCGTCATGAATTCGCGTTAGGTCTAAAATTCTTTACTGGGGAAAAAATCGCGTTATAGCCATTTCGCGTAAGTCGGATCGCGTTGTAGCGGGAGTCGACTGTAACTTTATTGTAGTTAATGTACTCGTAAATACATCATAAAAACAATTATTCGTATTTTGTGCTTAAGATTTAGGATGGCAGTCATCGAAACAGACCAATGGGGATTCGAACGTGATAACACGTACATGACCGTTGCAATGGAACGAAAATTGTAGTTCTATTTTTCTTAATACAGTTTATGGTAATCGTGAATACATTATAAAAACAGTTCTTTGTATACTTCGGATTTACGATGGCAGTCTTCGAAACAAACTTATGTGTGATAATAACGCATAGATCAATCACTACTGCAATAGAACGATAATTGTAATTCCATTTTCTTAATTACTTTTTGCATCTGGTTGATAAATAGTGATGGAAGGGGGTGGATTTTGGAAACATTCGTGCAGGAATCCACAAATATCCATGCACAGATTAAATATACAGTAGAACTTCTTTAATCTGGACTAATAAAGGTTCCAGGTCGTGAGAAATTATAAAAGCATGGATTAAACAAAATAACCTATAAATGGAGCCAAGGTCCTTCAAAAAAAAAAAAAAAAACTACTGTACTCAGTAAAAATTGTATTAAGAACTCAAAAAAATGAAATATAAAACTACGTACATACCTAGTTTGAACTAGATCTACAAAAATACATTATTACGCTGACTCGCCTTTTATTTTACAGTATGTACACATTAGATGGATGCCCGAATAAAGCGAAGTTCGGTTTAATAGGGTCCGGATTAATGAAGGATTTTTACAGTATATAAATAAAATTGAAGAATATGAAGATACTGTACTGTGTGGCAAACATCTACATAGGTGAAATTTTTCATGATACATCGACAGGGCCGCGCCAAGCTTGATCGGCGCCGTCGTGCAAATGTCTTTTGAGCACCTTCATGCAGTGACGCTCGAGCAAAATATAGTTAATTCCTAGGGTCAGGTTTTGTAAACAAATGCAACATGGGAAAAAATACATTTGGCATTTAATTTATTAGAATAAAAAGAATCTAAATTTTCAATTTTGGAGCACAGTGTGCGTGTTTACTTCTAATCTCTAATTTATTTCGAGTATGGGCGGGTGTAAGGGACGGGCGATTGAAACTGACTTTTGGAATCTGACTTTTTCTCTTGGAAACCTTGCATTGAGCTGCCGTTAAAAAAGAAATGGCCAGTTTCAGTTAATCAAATCATTTTACCCCAACAATTAAAAAAAAATTTTGCACGGTGATCGAAATAATTATTGCTTGCTAGTATGCAGTTTCTAATATTTGATATACTGTTCAGACAGCAAGATGTCTATTTCTGGACTTTATATTGATCGATATTTAGTTTTTTTTCTGAAGAGAATGTTTCAAAATATAGAAAATTCTGAAAAACCTACTTTACCGAGATAGCGGGTTTTTTCAGGCTGGGCCCGGTTTGACGAACCCGGCCTGTGATTGCTAATGCGTTTTTGGAAAAAGAAAATATTTTAAACATCAAAGTTAACACCGCTCTTAATATCTCTAATTAATAAATAATTATTTAAAGTGTTATGCCGGTCAAAATATGACAACAGAGTACTTTATAGATCTCTAAATTGAAGTGTAGAGGATATTTCCCCTTAAAATCTGAAATTGAAATCATTTCCGGTAAAATCAAAAATTTTAAAATACGGAACCGTTACAAAAGGCATTGAATTTAAGATCCAAAACAAACACATAGTCTCCCCAAAGTTTTTTTTTTTTTTCTTCTTTAATTTAATGCACAAATAGTTAAAAAGATAAAGGGGGGGGGGGGAGAGGATAATCAAGTAATTATGGTCAACACTTTTCGGAACTAAAAATTGAACCTAAATTATTGTCTACAATGTATAAATATTACACACATCTAAGTTATATGCAAATGTGCTTACCGTATTTTTTTTAAATGTACGATAACATGAAGCAGTGAAATTACAATTACAACGAATTAAAAATCACAAAAAGACTACGTTTGCACAAATTATAATACAAGATATTCACCTCAAGAACCAAAATGGGGATAAGCAAATTTCTTGCTCCTCGTATGCTCAACCTTGTGTAATAAAGACATACCGAAAACTTGACTCCACATTAAGAAGGAAAATGCTAATGTATGCATTAATTAATGTCACTTGTTTTCAGTGTAAAAAATAGCGTTTTTGAATAGCATGTTTAGACACAAAAAGTCGACAATTTTTCCTTTTAGATTCTCAGCGAGACGGATTAATTGTTTCAATGAGCAGTATAATTTCACTGCCTCCATTAAATGTCATGAAGAATTCCATTTTACTTTTTGGTTGGAGTTTATTTTCCCTTCATTTGAAGCATTTTTAATCGGTAGAGATCGCCGTCTTTGGGCTCTGGCGCCGTCGTGCCCCGCACGACCTTGCACATAGGGACGGCGCGGCCCTGTACATCGAATACCTCCAACTGATTCTAAAATTAATTCCTTTTGTAAAATAACATTTCACTGAGAATCAACTGATGTTAGTTTTGAAAATTAGGTTATTTAAGAAAGCAATTATTTAAGTGAAAAAAAGCATTTTAAAAGAAAGGAGGGAAAGAAATCAAAATATATAAATATTCTTCTAAACATACCCAGTGTACATTTAACTCATAAAGTGTAATACAATAAAGGGTGGAAATGCTCTAGTTCTGTAGATGATGGCAAAACTATTATGTTTAAAAAACAGATTCGTGCTTTGAAAACAATCAAAAGAATTTATTACAGATGCTTAAAGTAACATCGTTTAAAAAAAGCAGATTTTTATCATCTCTTTCAACATGTAAGCAAGCTTCATACAAGCAAGCAAGAAGCTCGGCTAGAGCCAAAATAAATTCTGATGTTTAAAAAGCTAGTTAAAGCACATAAAAACATTTTATGTTTTTCAGAGGGAAAAGAGTAAGTAAAACGGCTAACATTATTTTTAGAAGCCATCTTCTCGTTTGAATTTCAGCCAATCACTTAAGCATATACATGTACGAAAAAAATATAAATAAATAAAAGCTTTTGAACATGACTGCTGAAATAATGGGGGCGAACATTTCCGGCCAATCATGATTCGCATCGGGGTTGCCGTTTCTTTCTTTCTTTCTTTTTTTTTTTCTTAAAGAATGAGAAGACCAAAATTTAATTTTGGCAAGCACTTAGAAAAAGTTAAACGTTATTTAACATTTAATAGTTGAACAGATAGAGTTCAATTTTTTGATTAGTAATCTTCAAAGTATGATAAATAAATACCTTTGTGCTGAACAGTAAAGTAAGAAAAACAACGTTTTGGCAAATTTGTGCTTTTTTTAACGTTGTTTTTTTTACTTTAATCTTCAAAGTACCAAAAGCTCATGTCTTATTACAAATTAATTTAGTTAAGAACGCCGATTATTCGCACCTGTTGGTACCGGCAACAAGGAAACTTAACAAGGAAAATTAAGGTATTTTCCAATTTTCTTTCCAACAATTTAAACTTACATTGCGCAAAAATTACCCAAAGAGCAAGATGATTCCGTTTTCTAAGAGAATGCCTTCGTAACTGTTCTGCCAGTTTCCGAGTAAAAATCGTGTAAGTTTATATTTCTGTAAAAAGGGTTAGAAATAAGGGGTTATTAGGCGAATTTGGTGACAGGAGATTTCATTTTGACGCCAACATTCCCAAACATATTACAGTTGGAGAGCAAATCTAACCTGGCAGCATTGTGAAGGCTACGCAAATCCCAATCACATTGATCCCAAGATACTGTCAGGTTAGGTTTTCCCTAAATATAGGTGCGAAACTCGACGCTAAAAACTTAGGATTGCATCGAAACCAACCATACGAAAAAGCCGCCACTTGACAGGCCGACACTTTTGTCCCGCACTTGACAGAAACTATATTTCATCTTTACTAATAATAAAGCTGAAGGTCTCTTTGTCCGGAGGATCCCTGGATGTCTGGATCTCTGTGACGCGCATAGCGCCTAGACCGTTCGGCCGATTTTCATGAAATTTGGCTTCAAAGTTAGTTTGTAGCATGGGGGTGTGCACCTCAAAGCGATTTTTCGAAAATTCAATGTGGTTTTTTTTTCTATTCCAATTTTAAGAACAAAAATATAAGATGGACGAGTAAATTACGAAATTATCATAACGTGGAACCGTAACATGGGTACAAGCCAATTGGCGAGAAAATTCAAAATACATTTTTTGTAAATATACAGGCGAACCAAAAGACCTTTTAATTTTTCTATTACGGGCAAAGCCGTGCGGGTACCACTAGTAACAAATTAAAATGCAAAAGAAAAGCGTTTGGAATTTCTTAAGCAACAAAATTCCATTCACTAGCTTTTTAAATTATTAGCTTTAATTAAACATATTAGCTGTCACGTGAGGAACTAAATGGCCGTTTTTCTGTGAAATAGCCTTCTACTGATTAGAAATATGTGCATTGATGGGATTTTTTTGTGCAAATTCATGTACAGTGAAACCACGGAACAACGAATACCAATGTAACGAAATATCCGTTTGAACGAAGTAAGTTTTCAATCCCGACTTAACTTCCATTACATTTTTTGAATCCCATTACAACGAAATTACCGTTACACACCGAACAAAATTTTCGGTTCCCTGAAATTCGTTGTAACGAGATTTTACCGCATTCTATTCGTTGAGAATTCACTGTATTCTTTTTCTAACACTGATTAATTAATTATATTTTATGCTGCCCTAAGTTTCTCTGCTGTGGTAGTAAACAAAAACAGGCCTGAAACCAGGGTTGTCAACCATAGACTAATAATAAGAGTAGATCGAGCTTTCCCAGACTTGCTGATGAAAAAATTGATTCATGGATACATCATGTGACTGGTGGAAGGCTTGGCGAAAACTTTGGCAGCATGGTTGCCAGATGGCAACATTATCTACAGCTTGGCACTCGACATGTATTTTAAGACGTAATGTGTTTTCATTATAATTTTTTTCCAGGTGCGGAGATTGACCTGTTTTTCTTTTAATTGTGAATTATTTTGACATTAGTAATTAGTTTTTGATCACAGTTTTCAGTAACTTTTATTTCATTTGTAACTGCTACGTCAGCGTTGGCGTGAACGTAATGGCGTAAACGTTTTGCGTTAACGCAAAAACGTACTAATCGGTATCTTAAATTGAAATTGTAGGTAAAAATCTTACCGTTTGCCGATTCTTTTTGGGTACTTGCATCTTTAATTGCTTAGAGAGTTATTGAAATTGACTAAAGAAAATGCACAATACTATGTAAACGAAAAACTCACTATATTAACAAAATATTTACAACTTAGAATAACAAATTTACAAATCGGACTCCATAAAAGATCATTATTCCGCGTTCCATCAATTCTATTTATTTGATTTCTCGCGGGCGTTGATCGTCTGCTACGATTAACGCCCGCTGTTGCTAGGATATCCACTAGTCACATGGTTTGGTTCATGAGCAGCAAAGGGTTGCCATAGCTCGGTCTATTCTTATTATTAGTCTATGTTGTCAACTGTTCCGCATTTTGCGGAGTTACTCCGTAAAAAATAGCGATACTCCGCAGCTCCGCAAAAAAGTTATTTTGCTCCGCATTTCCCGACTGGTCTTCATTTTGACCATGCTTACCAAAGATTTTAATAAAATAAAATTTATTTTTATTTTATTTGCTTGTTTATTAGGCATCATGTATTCAAAGCATGACATAGTGTTTAATGTTATAGGGTTAAAGTGTTATTAATTTAAAAACAATTATTCTCTTATGCTAGAGCTTATAATGACTATCAAAGCTCAAAAGCAATTTTTCATAAGAAGTTAAATTTTTTTTATTGATTTTTATACAAAATACCAAGCTGCTCCGCAAAATTTCAAAATGCTCCTCAAATCGTTTCTCCAAGGTTGGCAACCCTGTCCAGAAACAAAACAGACGTTAATAAGATGCCAAATCTGGGACTCCTGAATCACTTGTGTGCTACGGCCAATCTGAACGGAAATCTCCGAAATAAGCAGCTGCTCCGAACAGGCGCGTGAAAAGGACGAAGATCAAATCAACAACAAAAGTGCAGCGCGCCTGTTGAAGTAAATACGGCAGTGACTCAGCCACTAATAAACGCATGTCACTCTTCATAACACACAACTGTTTCCGTTACAAGAAAAAAAGGAAGGGGGAGGGGGGTGTCAGATATATCATCTGCTGGTGTTATATATATATTCAAGCTTCAATTAAATGAAATATTTCAAGAGACTTAATTGAAAGCTTCGGGAATCCGGGTTTTTTTTTTTTTTTTTTCCTGCGAGAAATTATGCTGTTAGAAATTATGGCTGAATTACGATTACGCATGGGCGAGATGGGTGTTAAATAAAATGTCTGAATCATTGATCATTGCTTTTGAGGTTATCTGTGAAGTTGAATTTGTAAAATATCCTACAGCATTTTAAGACGATTATATGACTCATCAGCATTGAAATATTTGATGTTGACATTTTAAATTGAAAAAAAAAAAAAAAAAAAAAAACTTGCAATTTATCTTTGCAAAATTTGATGCAGGGGTAGAAATTTAGAAAAATTATAAAAATTTCAGTGGTCCGTACGCACTTTTAGTGGTTCATTCTTGCGTCCTGGTCATGCAAAAAAAAAAAAAAAAAAAACAACATTAGCAATGGAGTCAGAGTCAGTAAGCAGTTTGTCTTTACTAATAATAAAGCTGAAAGTCTCTCTGTCTGTCAGGATCTCTCTCTGTCCGGATCTCTATCTGTCTGTGACGCGCATATAGCGCCTAGACCGTTCGGCCGATTTTCATGAAATCTTTACTAATAATAAAGCTGAAAGTCTCTCTGTCTGTCAGGATCTCTGTCTGTCTGTCTGGATCTCTGTGACGCGCATAGCGCCTAGACCGTTCGGCCGATTTTCATGAAATCTTTACTAATAATAAAGCTGAAAGTCTCTCTGTCTGTCAGGATCTTTGTCTGTCTATCTGGATCTCTGTGACGCGCATAGCGCCTAGACCGTTCAGCCGATTTTCATGAAATTTGGCACAAAGATAGTTTGTAGCAATGGGGGTGTGCACCTCGGAGCGATTTTTCAAAAATTCGATGTGGGTTTTTTTTTCCATTCCAGTTTTAAGAACAAAATTATCATAAGATGGACGAGTAAATTACGAAATTATCATAAGGTGGAACCGTAACATGGGCTCAAACCAATTGGCGAGATACGAAATTATCATACCGTGGAACCGTAACATGGGTACAAGCCAACTGGCGAGAAAATTCACCATACATTATTTGTAAATATACAGGCAAACCAAAAGATCTTTTAATTTTTCTATTACGGGCAAAGTCGTGCGGGTACCACTAGTTTTCAATAAATGTGTAAGTGACAGGGGAAGAGAAGGAAACAACGGCGATCCTCCTGTTCAACAATACTGGTAAGGAATTAAGCCTACAAAATCTTTTCTGTGTTGTTTTTTCGGGAAGAGGGCAAAACAATATTTTATAATGCTATAGAAATTTCTTGACCGATGTTTTCTTGGGAATGACCCCTAAACAGAATAAATTAAGGCGTAAACTTTCCCCCAACGGTTTCAAAAAAGTATGACGCTTAAGATTTTTGCATAGAAAACATTAATAAAAATTCACTGGTCCCATGTATCATTAAAATTCATATCCTGCTGGACCGGGATGTTTTTGTGGTCCTGGACCAGCAAATCACTGTTAATTTCGAGCCCATAATTCATATCACAATATGCAAAGTATATTTTATATTAAGAGAATTCATAATATTACTAAGCACAAGTATGTGTATTAAATGTGTTACAACCGCTTCAAGTAAAAAACTTATGAACTTATTCGAGTTAATTAGGAAATAAATTTCATTTTAGCGTTCAGTGAGTTTAATGCACAAAACAAAGTTCGACAGAAAGAGAGGGAAAACATTTCACTGAACACTTTTAAAAATGACAAATCATCGCTCATTTGATAAACATCAAAAGGCACACAAGCAAGCTACGAGTTACTTTTCACGGAGTGCTCCCCCCCCCCCCCCCTAAATACTACGGCAAATCTCCTCAAAAACAAGACTCCTTGAAAACTCCCTTTCCTCCGGTAAAATTTTTAAGGCGGAGGGATTTAAAAATTTTAATGGCGTTGACCCCTTCTCTCTTGAAGGAAGTTCAGCTTTTGAGCATTTATTTCAACTGAATTCATTTCTTTACATTGGCTTGGACAAACTGAGGATCGTCAAAAGTCAACATAACGGAGCTTAGCGAATTTCTCTAACTGAACTCCAAAGCAGAATACTTCACGATGTTCTGCAACATAAAATCATTTGACCAAAATTGTTCGGCAAGTGCTTCAAACATATATCATCTGCTGGTGTTTAATATATTCAAGCTTCAATTAAATGAAATATTTCAAGAGACTTGAATTGGCTTGGACAAACTGAGGATCGATAAATAAATACCTTTATGCTGAACAGTAAAGTAAGACAAAACAACGTTAGAAGAAGCACACATTTGTAAAATACAGCAGACACGTGTTTCGGCGTTACAGGGAACGCCTTTTTCAATGCAAAAAGCTTTTGTCGGATGTCTTTTCATCCATAAGCTCATTATTTTTTGCACTGAAAAAGGTGTTCCCTGTAACGCCGAAACACGTGTCTGCTGTAATTTACAAATTTGTGCTTCTTCTAACGTTGTTTTGTCTTACTAAACTGAGGATCGTCAAAAGTCAACATAACGGAGCTTATCGAATTTTTCCAACTGCTGAAAATCCTAGGTTTTCATCTTGCCATCATATTTGAGCGATAAATATTGGAATGATATGAGGATCATAGAATTACACTTCTTCCTTCCCAAATAGCATTTATTTACATACCGTCGCCTCAGAACAACAGTAGGATATCTTAGTGTTATTTACGGGATTAGATGTCTTAGTGTTGCTCTGATGCGACGATCTATATCGGTGGCGTCGCTACGAGGGGGCGGTCCGCCCCGGGTGTCAGCCGTCCGGGGGGTGACACCCAAAGTGAAATGGCAAGTTTTGACAAATATGAAGCTAAAATGTATTTTTGAGACTACAAATTTGAAAATTTTCCGGGGGGTAACTCCCCCCCCCCCACCGACTTCTTTATTCCCGCCCTACATCATAGAGTGAATACTCAGGATTAGGTTCATATTGTCAATACCTAGACCCAGTAGTGACTTACTTTTATACAAAACTAGTGGTACCCGCACGGCTTTGCCCCTAATAGAAAAATTAAAAGGTCTTTTGGTTCGCCTGAATATTTGCAAATAATGTATGGTGAATTTTCTCGCCAATTGGCTTGTACCCATGTTACGGTTCCACGTTATGATAATTTCGTATCTCGCCAATTTGCTTGTGTCCATGTTACGGTTCCACGTTATGATAATTTCGTAATTTACTCGTCATTCTTATGATAGTTTTGTTTTTAAAATTGGAATAGAAAAAGAACCACATCGAATTTTCGAAAATCGCTTCGAGGTGCACACCCCCCATGCTACAAACTAACTTTGTGTCAAATTTCATGGAAATCGGCAGAACGGTCTAGGCGCTATGCGCGTCACAGACATCCAGACTTCCTCCGGACAGAGAGACTTTCAGCTTTATTATTAGTAAAGAAAACTGAGCCCCATTTTCTTTCCCTGTGTTTGAGATATGTTTGAAATAATTAAGAGGCCATCAAAATTTCATACACCTCCTTACTTTTTTGACCTCTCGATGAATTGCGGTGTCACCCATACTCATATCATATTAAATTCAAGATTTATTAACACATCTAATGTTACCAAAAGAAGAAGAAAAAAATAATTTAAGGGACAAAAACTCTCTAACTGAAAATTAAATTATATACTGGAATAAATCAGTATATGTTGCCATCACAACATTGCTTTTCTAAAATACTACTTTTATTTATCGAGTTTCCTTCTGCCGTCGTCACAGAGGAATTATATTCATGAAATGTTAGAAACAGTCACAATCCTTATTTTCTGAAAAATACTATACAGTAAGTTATTTAATTATGAACTCTGACAAAGAATAAATAACTTAATCCACTCATTGCACAGCTAAAACCTTTTGCTTTCCTGCATTAACTTAATTTAGATATGCTCTTGACGTTGAAGAAGAATCTTATATCTATTTATGAAGATTGAATTATTAATGATCATTTTTATATTAATGTGAATACGGGAGCAATTAATAAGATTTCTGTAACCAGATTCAACATGCAAAATAGTAATTTGTTGTTCATAAGATATCCGGAAAATCATTATTATTTTTCCAGAGAAGAAAAACTTATGTGTCTCAGTTTATGCGATTAGTGAATATTTCAGAAGATGTAATGTTTAAAATAAAAAAATCAACAGGAAGCAAAAACACTAATTAATTTTCGATTTTTATCTTACATTGAATAAAACTTTGAATATGACACTTAATTTCATTTGGTTTCATATTTCAAAATATAAAATGAAGGTTTCTGCAACTTAAGAAAAAATACGCACTAAAAAGCGCATTAAGATATCAATTCCTTTTTTATTTATTCCAGCAATTTATTACAGCAATTTTATTCTGCTATTTTATAATGCTTCAGAGCCTTCATTTTTTTTTTTTTTTTTGTTAAACTACCGCTATTGAGTTTATTCATGGTAAATTCTTCTTCATTACATCAACACAGAATAAAGGTAAACTAATTGTGCTGGAATATGTATTTTTCGCGTGCGAAATACTATATGACGTACATTCTGTTTTTGCTTAAGAAATCAGTTGCTTTGTTGCTTCAAACAACATGGAAGAAATCATAGATATTGAAATGATATTATTTTTAAATCAGTAAGAAATGTGCGCACTTGTAATATTGAATAAAAGATATTGTTTTAAAAAATGCTACATTCAAATAAAAAAAAGCTAAAGAACAATCCGGTGAAATTTGCTGCTTCCGCATATTTCATGCTTTCCTTTCGTTCAAAGCGCCACGCAGAGATGAGAAGTCATTAAAAATTAACCCCTTTGTTGCCGCGTGAGGATAGAATTACAAAATTATCGGTCGAAGGTCAAAAAAGATGAAAGCAAAAGGGAAAACGTGTTTCTCAATTCGTACCTACCGACCTTTCACGTATAGATTCCAGAGCAGAATAACAAAGGCACCCGCAGTTAACAAGGGGTGGTGGTTGCATGACCTAGAAAAAATGGGAATGACGAGACGCACCTGTTAACTCGGGCAACACCCCTACGGTGGCGATTTTCTATTGATGAAGTAGCCTGTGCTGCCCTCATCCATAATTCATAGACAAAATGAAATCTGTCGCTTTCACTGATTATTACGGATTGGGGAGCGTTTCATAATTGTATTCAAGGGTGGAAGCATGAGGGCAACCATCAGGACCGACGCATGTAGAAAACGCGACGATTGCGTGCCGGCGAATAGAGAAGTTGCAACCTATTAAATGTTCATATTTTGGCTATTGAATATTGTTAATTGACCCTCAAAACTAAAAAATTCACCATCGCCGAATTTTAAAACACCGTGGTTGATTTTTAATGTATTTTTAAAAATCCACGCGCAAAAGTGCGCGCTTCTGAAACGTCACGAGCCTACGTCACAGGGCGCGAATGGGCAGCCTTCCGCCGAAGATCCCTTGTTTTCGCTAGGGGCATTTTGAGCGCGCTGATATTTTTATTTTTTAGAAATTCAATAATCCTTTTGAACACACTATGGAGACCGGATTCGTTAAAGCGCAATCTAAATAATCTTCCTCAAGTAACATCAATGAGGATATTCGAATATTTCCGAGAGGATGAGAGGTTTAATGTTCCAGAAATGCGAGGAGTTAAATGCGAGGAGATAAGCCTTTTACATTTCGTCTTCGAAGTCGAATGCGTGACCTTCGCTTCTCCCCTATCGGAAGAGGGGATGACGTCACTTCCTATGCCATTTGACGTCACAAGAGCTTGAACTTTAAAAATTAATTTTAAAAAAAACTATTTATCGTATCGCAAAATTTTTTTCACCTATGATGGTTATAAATGTTACTCTATCATATAAAAATAAAATTGAAAAATCGAAAACTTCCCTATTGCGACGATGTTGTCAGATTTACAGAAAATAACATCACTTTTCGTTTGCAAAAATTTCATATGAAAATGAAGATGGTGCAAAGATGTCCGTACAAGGAAAATCATGAGGTAAACTATCAAGCCTCCTTCCCACGAGGGAACTTTCGAATAGAGATGAGACGGGCTCAGCACGGGCCCGACAGCCCGAGCCTGGGCCCGAAGCGGGCTCGGGCTCTAGAACCGAAAATAGGTTACGAGCTCGGGCTCAAGCACAGATATTCAATCGCCAATCTCCATACAAATTCAAAGCAAATAAACATTTTGCCCCTGTGCGATAATGAAAGGAACATTTAAATCAGTTCAATCAATGTCAAATTCCCCCCCCCCCCACAAAAAAAATAATAATTAATTACCGCTTATTTACAGTGTTTTTTTTTTTTTTCGATTACTATTGCAATATGTCATACAGTAATGCATTTGAAGTGGAGCATTTTAAGAAAATTTAGAAACTTCTCTCTGTTAATGAAGAACATTAGACGTAACATTTTTCATTAACAGAGAGATCATGTCAGACTGTAAGAAGGCTTGGTTTTTGATACTAGAAAGTTTCCTTCGGGATCGGATTGTGGTCCGAGACAATATCGCTCGGGCGGGTTCGGTTACAAATTTTCGGGCTCGGGCGGGCCCGGGCTCTCAAAAATGAGCCCGAACTTATCTTTACTTTCGAGCGGGCTGTTATTAGGATGTGTAACCAGGTAGCAAAGTGAAGGAATCGCACGGCAGCCTTCATAAGAGTCAACTTATTAGGCCCAGGTGCCGCTACCATGCTTATCCCGATGAGTTGAATAAACGTTTTAGTTGATTCAACTCATTTCCGAGCGCTCGCTCTACACAATAGAGTAAAACCTGTCTACAACAATACTGTTGGGACCTAAAAAAAATACTGTTCTAGACAGGTTATCGTTATAGACAGTTTGATTCTTCATGCCGATACAGTGAAACCTGTCTACAACGATACTGTTGGGACCTAAAAAAATACTGTTATAGACAGGTTATCGTTATAGACAGTTTGATTCTTCATGCCGATACAGTGAAACGTGTCTACAACGATACTGTTGGGACCTAAAAAAATACTGTTATAGACAGGTTATCGTTATAGACAGTTTGATTCTTCATGCCGATACAGTGAAACCTGTCTACAACGATACTGTTGGGACCTAAAAAAATACTGTTATAGACAGGTTATCGTTATAGACAGTTTGATTCTTCATGCCGATACAGTGAAACCTGTCTACAACGATACTGTTGGGACCTAAAAAAATATTGTTGTAGACAGGTTATCGTTATAGACAGTTTGATTCTTCATGCTGACATTTTTCTGGGACCAAGGAAAATATCGTTAAAGACAGGTTTATTGTTACAGACAGTATTGTTATACACAGGTTTCACTGTATCTTGCTGGGGGACCAAGGGAAATATCGTTATAGACAGGTTTATTGTTATAGACAGTATTGTTATACACAGGTTTCACGTAGTAAACTAGTTGAGAGTCAATTCGGTTCAGATTCGACAACGATGTGGAGCAGCTGCTCGAATAGATTCAGCTTCTTCTCAGAAAAGTTGATTCAACTAAGTTGTCTCGTGAGAACACTGCGAAAAACGCCAGTTAACTAATTAACAGGCAACTTTCTCGGAAAGTTGATTCAACTAAGTTGCCTCGTGCGAACACTACGAAAAACGCCAGTTAACTTATTGACAGGCAACTTTCTCAGAAAGTTGATTCAACTAAGTTGCCTCGTGCGAACACTACGAAAAACGCCAGTTAACTAATTGACAGGCACCTTTCTCGGAAAGTTGATTCAACTAACCGCCTCGTGTGTAGGAGGCTTTAAGGTGATCATAGAGAATTAAAAGAATATCTTAACTATATCGAATTATCAGAGACCGGACAGACATAGAAAGAAGTCAGCAAGACAGCTGCCACAGAGAAACGTGTAATTTTAAACCAGAGATTCTCAACCTTTCAGGCTCAGCACCCCCCTTTGAACACTGATGTGAGCTCACGTTGTTTTAAACTATGAATGCTACATCCCGACAGTCAATTTTTGAGATTAAAGAATTTCATAAAGAGGAGACAAAACTTAATACGTTTTGATGGAATGATCTGTTTCTTGAGTTGGAAAAACTAACATAGATTTTAAAACCCCGAAAAATACTACCTACAACAGAACTAGAACAAAACAAGTGCACAGTGAAGAAGTGGTCAAAGGAAAACTGTTGCTCCCTCTAGCCTCCAAAACCCCCCTCTTTTCGTTAATCATATTCGGCAACTCTAAAGCAGCAAAATACAATACACCACTTTTCCAGAAGAATAAACATTCTGGATATGCTGCTTTTTAAAGCGTTAATTCGCATCTGTAAGAATTGCCATTTTGGAAGAAGAATTACGGAGAAATGGTTCCAAACTTTTCGTAACGGATTTCCAGGATCCTTCAGTAAAAAGAACCCGGAATTCCGGGGCAACCCCGGAAATGTTTCACCCCAGCTTTCTATAGCAAGTAGAAAACTGGATATCATTCTCCGGAGCTGAAACGGTCACTGGCGGTTTTCTTCCAAACCAAGAAAGGAATTCCCATGAACGAACACGAGACTCCGAGAAGATACAAAAAGCAAACACACTTTACCTTTTATCAGATAGCAGAGTATTTGAGATGGGTAGTAGTCGGCGCCAGTTGTTGACTTTTACCTTATCTGGACGTTTTCCGTAGCTTTCCCATTGTAAGGGGGCTCGAGTGTGTAAGTACCACGGACGTTCTTCGGTAACTATCCGATATGGTGGGTGGTAAACTTCCTTCCGAGACCGTAACTGTTATTTGCAATGTAAGTTTTATTTTAACGGCATATTCGATTCGCGTGAAGTTAAGATAACAGAATGAATGCTGGAGCTTTTTTACTGCGCATAAACGTCCGAATTTAGTTCAGGAGTAATAAACCATGTTAGTGTTTATTGCATTTTCTACATAGCAGAGCCACACTTTTATCGCTTTTTTCAGGGTATTCGGTTTAATCAAGCGGCATTTGTAGCCTGAATTCTGTAATCTCGCAGTGGTGCCACAGTGCCACATAAATCTATATGAGATAAGTGTTCACTAATCTTGTTCAATTCCTAGGAAAACTAGGGCTAAGTTCAAAGGCTTCCATTCTTTTGTGGGTGCGGGACACATTTTGAAAATATTTTTATTACATACTTTAGAGTTTTGAATTTTTTTACACTGATTCACCATCTAATTAATAAGCAAAATTACAACATAAATATTAAAAAAAATTTTTTATTTAAGTTTATTTTATTTTATTATTTTTTTTTTTTAAATGGGGTTGCTTTAAATTGCTATAACTCAAAACATTGTTGGTCAATTTTCAATTTTTTTTTCAAAAAAGTATGCGCAAATATCTAAGCTTTAATTTTTATTCGGCGATTTTAAAAATATTAATTTAATAAAAAATAAAAAATATTTGAAAAAAAATTTCGAAAAATTCGAAGAAACATTTTTTTTAAAATCATTTTTTGCAGTAAACGTTTTTTTCAAAATCGCCGAATAAAAATTAAAGTAAACTGTTTGAAAAAGACATGCTCCAAATTTCATTACTTTATCTTCATTGGTTCCTGACTTATAAGAGTTTGAATGCAAGAAACCGGGAAAAATTGCATCATGGAGAAAAACGCGTTTAAAGTTTTAAAGTTAAATACACAATAGTTAGGTGCGGGCAACAAAAATAATTATATCTTTTGTTCTAATAAAGATAGAAACACGATTCAAACGTCCTTTTAAGCAGAAAAAACAGAGTACTTTTTTAAATAATAAAAAAAGATTGCAAAATTTGACGATTTTTGTGTCCCGGACCCCCTGAGCTCGGCGTAGCTCTCTAATGGCAGTTTTGAATACCCTGCATGTATGTGAATCTGTGTATCTTTTGTTTAGTTGAAACTGTCCAAATGACGAGTCTGTTTCAAAATAATTTATACGAAACATGTTCTAACAGCATACGTGAGTTTCGAATTCTAAGACTAACAATCTACTGAAAACAGTGAGAAAAGCTCAGTCTATCCAATTTCTACTTCGAAATTCATACATTTAAAATTTTCTTAATAATGTCCACTTCAGTTTAATAGCTCATATTTTTTATTTCATAACTTCTGTGTACGATTAAAACTAACTACAGTACTCAGGGGCGCAGAAAGGGAGAAATGGGGGGCCTAACAGCACTCCAAAATCATTGGTTTTGTGCAATATTGAGAATCGCAGTTTTTCCATTTACATACAAGGACTGATATGATCATACTTCTCTCTTCTGAAGCGAGAAATCCGACTTGCGACCGTTGCCCCTTCCACTAGGAAAAATTTTTTGGCTACTCTACAGTTTAAAAAATAAATATTTTCCGGAATCCGACTATCCGAAACGCACAATCCGAGCCACTTTCAGAATTTCTGAAACAAAAATTCAGACTTTATCGTTTCTGCAAAATGGTTATGTGTAGGAATACTGTCCTTCCCTCTGCGAAGCTAGGGATGATGAGTCACCGTCTCATAGGGCAGTTCTATTAATGGATTTAATATGCAACACTTGTAAGTACGCTTGAAATAAAAAAAGTATTTTCATTTCTTCAACTAAATAAAAGCTATTTTTCATTTAAAAGGTTTTGTTTTCTCCCATTTTAAACATACATGCCGCAGTAAGTTAAAATAGACCCTTTTTATTTCCTTTTACAAAATAGGAAGTATTGTATTCGCGAAAAAATGTTCACCCAAAAATCGTCCTTAATTTCCATTTTTCTCACCCCCGAATGAATGTTGATTTTTTTTTCTCGACCCGATCACACGTGGATATATGCCTAGGAACGTACAGACACCCGAAATATCCATTTTGACGACTCCCGAGTTAATTACAACGAATTATCTCGTGACGCCCGTATGTACGTATGTATGTGCGTATGTGTATATGTATCTTTCATAACTCAAAAACGGTATGTCCTAGAAAGTTAAAATTTGGTACGTAGACTCCTAGTGGGTTCTAGTTGGGCACCTTCTTTTTTGGCTTCATTCGGATGTTCTTAAGGGGTCTTTTGCCTCTTTTTGGGGCGAAATCATTGTTAATTTTGATTTAAACTCAAGTTGTGTTATAATTTGTCGGACACTTGGTGATATATCGCCAGGACAAATTTGACGATTTTATTATAATTTTTTTTTTTTTAATTTGGTTTCAATTTGTCTCCTATTGGTGACATTTAGAGAGTCAACAATTGAATCGCATTAAAATTGCCAATAATTTGGAAATGAGATTAAACTGGAGTAAAAGGAAGTCATGTGATCTCGTTTCAGAGAAAATCCAACTACAGTAAAACCTGTAAAGTTGACCACCTGTCTATGTTGACCGCTTTTGTCAGGAA
This sequence comes from Uloborus diversus, assembly GCF_026930045.1. Lineage (NCBI taxonomy): Eukaryota > Metazoa > Arthropoda > Arachnida > Araneae > Uloboridae > Uloborus > Uloborus diversus. The sequence goes on from NC_072734.1 coordinate 6,960,756, forward strand.
CGGAATTAGTCCTATCTTATATAATGAAAGAAAACCTCTGTAACTTGACCACCTCTCTATCTTGACCACCTGTCTATCTTGACCACTAATGAACCCCAAGTTTGGTTTGGAGTATTGTAAAAAACCCTTTGTAAGTTGACCACTTGGTTTATTTTTAAAAATTTTACTTAACAAATTATTATTTTTATTATTTTTTTATAGCTCCAAGAATATTTTTGATGCCAGACCAGCATTTTACCAACTAATGAAACAGCAGCATAACTAAACCTCCTTTTGAGTTTAACCACATGGGAAAACTACTAAGAACCCTTTTATTCTCCAAACTTGTTTTTCTTTTGTTGTTAAACGAAAAAAAAATTTTATTTTTTGATTAACTATAAATTTTTAGGAACTATTAATATAAAATTATTAACTTTTCATAAACAATAAGACTTTTTTTTCTTTGATCAATCTACTGAAATTTTAAATTTTCATAACATACTATACATCGTTCTGGGAAAATAATCTCTAAAAATATTCGAATAACATTTTATATTATTGATTCAAAGTAATGCTAAACAATGAAAGTGAGTTGAACAGAAAGAGTAAGTGTCAATTAGTCAAAAAATGAATGCATGGTGCAAGACTTACAAGAAAAAAAAAATAATAATCATCATTACCCCCTTTATAAGTTGACCACCTGTCTAAGTTGACCACCAAAGTATTGCACCACAAGTGGTCAACTTACACAGGTTTCACAGTATTCGAATTTTTGACAATCCGAATAGGGTTCGGTCCCAATTCACTCGGATTATTGCAGTTCTAGTGTACTTTGAAAAATAGCAAAATAATGCTCACATACAAAGGGGAAAAAAAGATATAACCTCGCTGCGAACAAGCATCATTTGATATTTACCCTTTATCTCAATAAATGCAAGCAAATAATAACGAATTTTTAAAACTATCAGCAACACTTAACCGTCTTCAAGTCTTTCACATTTAAAACGCTTAATTACAAAAGTAGCTTAAAAACATATACTTCCTACAATCCCTTCATGTATTTATAAATCCTTTCAGTTTATGTTAAATGAAAGAAAACAACATGGTAACTTTTAGTTTTAAATCCTCATAGTCGACTTAAACAGCGCAAGTCTTTTTCTCTGCAAGATTTCAAAATCTCTTAATGTTTAGAATTCAAAAAAGAAAAAAAAAGTTGAAATGGTAGAATTTAAAAATTGCAAGACCTGCTTCAAAAATTTGAAAAATGCAAAGAAAGAAACTCAAAGAACCTTGCTGAATCGCTTTGGGCATACAGGGGTTTAGAAAATCGATAACAGGTTCACGTAAGCTGCAGTACCACATGAAAGGGCTCAGTAGGAAAAGTAGGAGAGAGAAACATTAAGTTAAAAAAGGAATTAAAGTTGGTTTAAAAAAAAAATTGTTTTTTTTTTTTTTTTCTATAACTTAACCATTGTCGAGTTTTGGTAGGAACTTGATACATCTCGTGTTTCCTCGAAAATAAGAACGCGGTCTTTTATATTTAACTTTTGCTGTAAAAGAAATGCTAGAGCTTAGTGATGTGCCGGATTGTCAAAAAAGTAGATCCGCGGATCCGGGTCCAGATCAGTAGTGTCAAGATCCGCGGATACGGATCTAAAAATTTTTTTGCCCATTTCAACTGTCCAAGTTTAAAATTTATTACGCAAGGTATTCCCGTCATAATAATAACACTGTTTCTTCAAAAAATGTCATCTACGGCGAAAATATAATAGAGACTATGATTTACTCTTTAAAGAAATCTCCGTTAAATTTGAGGGAGAGTTGGAAGGAACGGATCAGCGCTGCATTAATGCTTAGATGGAATATGAAAAATTATTTCTGACTTGCTCGGTAGATGTAGGATACAGGAGCAAGAGTGTAAAGCTGCTACTGGATAGGATAGAAATAATTTTTTGCATTTTATTTCAGCATAAGTACAGCGCTGACCCATTCCGCCCAGATTACTCCGACCGACGGAATAGCAGAGCCGGGAACATTTTTACAAACAGTAAATAGAGAATTTTGTCTCACTTTTTTTGAAGGATGCCGAGAAAAACCAAAATGAAGAATAACACAAACCCCAAATCAATATCAAAAACTAATATTAAACTAAAAATTAAAAAAGAAAAAAAAACATGTCTCAGAGGGCCGTTGGCGACTGAAATGATACCTTATAATTTAAATAGGGAATAAAACCTAATTTAAACGGAATTTAAGAGTTTTTATTCAAATATTTAAGAATTTTTAGAATAGAAAAGATCCGTTTAAGATCCGTCAAAAACGTAGCGGATACGGATACAGATCTTTATTTTCCTTCGGATATCCGCGGATACGGATACGGATATACGGAACATCACTACTAGGGCTCACTTTCAGGGGAGTGTTTTTTTTTTCCAAGCACGATTCTTAATATTTGTTCATGTTCAAGAGTTCTTGAATGTCAGCTTTACCAAACAGCCAATTGCATTGCTCTTAAGGAACTGTCTACAAATGATGTCACGCGTTGAGGAGGAAAGGGGGTTAGAGAAATTACGACTTTGTGAGAAGGGGGTAACAAAAAGTGTGACGTGACAAAGAGGGGAGGGGGTGTCAAAACATTGGAAAAAAAGTATGACATCACTTATAGACATTCCTCGAATAAACAATCTGATCACAGATTAACTATTCCAATTCAGGAAATGATAACTCTCTCCCCCCCCCCTTTTTTTGCACTTATTTTATGTGAGCAACAAAAATTATTTTTAAAAAAATGGTATAAAATAAAATACAAAAAAGTTTGTTTCTAAAGCAAAGTTTTTGAAAAATACTCTTCCAAAATTTAGTCGTAAAGATGCGGCTGTGTAGACTATCTCATTGGGGGATGGGATGGTTTTCAGGGACAATCTTCTGGCAATTTTTCGAAACCAAAGTTCCAAAAAGAAGCAATTTTAGACGCCCATCGATGATGCTAGGGCGAGGGAGTCCCGAAACACTCCGCCGGAATTATTACCAAATTGAAGTTTTAAAAACTCAGTTTTAAAATACCTCTGGCGGTGGAAAGGTAAATGAATAGGTTAGGAGATCTCTTGCCTCCTCGTCCTTGCCTAAACCTCCATTACTTTAGCTGTTCTAAATGTAGTGGAAGTTCTCTCTCACTCCCTCTCCCAAGAATATAAATCTGATACGTCGTATCAAGGAAGTAAAAAAAAACTCAATCACGCCCTCTTTGAAAAATTTCTAGTTCCGCCCTTGCTTGAAGACGATAGAGATCAAAACATTTCTTTACAGACAGAATCATTAAAAGAAATACTAAGTGACACCGGACTACAGATTTCAGACGAATCCATGAACAAAAACAGAAACAAAAATGGAATTTATTCGATTCCATGAAATTCTATCCACCACCAAGACAGACTAAGCACCCTCAAGAAGGAGCTTTAGACCACCAGGAACTGCCTATCAGACTTGGCCACTAAGCCTTTCATCCCATCTATCATTCAACGTCTGAGCCGAAGGATTGGCTTTCACGCTAATCCAAGAAGTGTCTGTAAGCAGATATTCGAAGAACAGGCGACCAGTTCCTCGCGGTGCCAGGCGTTCGAAGATTAGAATTGGCGTTGGAAAAAGTCGGAAATGGATATGCCCCCTCTTTCCATCAAGGTCCGACTAACTAAAAGTGAGGCCCAATGCCCACAATAATTTGGAGGCCGCCTGAAGGCTATTATTTTTAAAATGTGTGTATTTTTTGTATAGTTGTAATGCCATGCATAATTCTTTAAGTAATTTGGGGCCCCTTAGGAAGAGGGGGCCCCAGGCCCAGTAGGCTTGTGCGGTAATCTCAGGCCCTGCTTTTCATTCCTATCCAGTATTCTGAGCTCAATCGGATAGAATTGGATTCGAAAATTACATCAATGTTGCTCCATTGAAGCATTTTATTGGATTGACGTAGGACTGTTGAACTAAATAAGACGTATTTCTTAAAAGGATAGCTGCTGAAAATTAAATTCCCATTTATTAGAATTAAAGTATAGACGGCGCTGTATGTGATGTAAACAAAGAATCAGAGTGCAAGCGCCATATTGTACTCGGAGATGCGAGTATATCACGAGAGTCGTGAAAAGATGAAGGTCTTGAGTGAGCAACCAAAACAAAGAGTTAGTCTATGCAGTTCTTGAGTTTAAAGTTTTTAATTTATTGGTAAATGTTCAACCAGAACGAACAATCACTTATGAATCCATCATAACTAATGCAGCGAAAATTTGATTCAACAGGAAGAGGGGGGGGGGGGGCGTTCAGGGCAAGTTAAAAGTTTATCCGGGGTAGGGCTTGCATAACAGTTCTTACATGTATGGCTATTGCTATACAGTCGAGTACGCTTAATAACCAATTTTCCACAAAAAATTGTTCTAATAAGCGGAATATTCCATTCCGGGGTCGAAATGACAAATTACAGCGGTTTGGTACATTGGAAATTTATCACATAAAGCGGGATTTTTTTTAAACCGATATTCCAATAGGCCGGCTTGATTGTACTAGGACTGGCGAAGTTGCTCAATGTCAAATTTCTAAGAAATTAACCCCCCAAACCACCCTTGCTGTGTTTTTACTCAGCATTACCTTACTTACACTATACTAGCATAAATCATAAATTACCCAAAACATAGTACTTTTATTAATTGAAATGTTCTTTGAAATGAATTGAATGAAAAGTTTTGGGAAAAAAGTTTTAAATACCATTAATGGATAATCCAAAGTCAGTGTAGAAAACGAATTGTTTGTTTGAAAGATGTCTGTGCATTGATGATATGAAGTCTTTTTCTTACCTGAAACAGAAAAATTAAGTTCAGTTTTCATGTGTTTCATGGAAATTATTTAAAAATACAATATAAGACAAAACAAATGGCGATTATATGATATAAATGTGCACAAGTAACAACTCTAATGTTAGAAATAAATATGCTTTCTTCTTATGAACAAAATATAAATTAAAGTAATTCCATAGAATATATATTTTGTAACTAGTGGTACCCGCACGGCTTTGCCCGTAATAGAAAAATTAAAAGGTCTTTTGGTTCGCCTGAATATTTACAAATAATATATGGTGAATTTTCTCGCCAATTGGCTTGTACCCATGTTACGGTTCCACGTTATGATAATTTCGTAATTTACTCATCCATCTTATGATAATTTTGTTCTTAAAATTGGAATAGAAAAAGAACCACATCGAATTTTTGAAAAATCGCTTCAAGGTGCACACCCCCATGGCCCCCATGCTTCAAACTAATTGTGTGTCAAATTTCATGAAAATCGGCCGAACGGTCTAGGCGCTATGCGCGTCACAGAGATCCAGACATCCTACAGACATCCAGACATTCTCCGGACATCCAGACAGAGAGACTTTCAGCTTTATTATTAGTAAAGATAAAAAATATCATGTAAAACACAGATATTAAAACATAATACAAAGGTTGAAAGAAAAGTACGTTTCTTTCAACCTCAAGTACAGACTGATTTCCTTAAGACGGATCTAGATGCAGACGTTTAGAGCCCATTAAACCTGACACTGAACTCCTACCTACACCTCTTTCTTATATGAATCATTTCTGAACTGGAATCTATAAGATGAACGTTTAGAATGCACGGCAAAAAATTAAATCATTATAAAATAAAACTGCAATGAAATAATAGCCGATTGTAATCCCATGTGAGAGAGCACAGATTAGTGAATGCGTGTCAAGGGCATGAACACACCCCATAATTCCGATTGAGTTTGCACGTGAGGTGCTTGGGCAATAACTGCTGCCGAAGACAATTCAGGACTCTCCCACCAGAGTTATGCCCCCATCAAACGGAGGTAAGCACGCAATCTCCTCATATAAAGAAAAAAATTGCAAACAAGACTTCTGAGAACGCTTCAGCATCAGCATTCGTGATGCCAGTTGTTGATGAAAATAAAAGTGATACTTGATGCAGTAATCTTTTTTTTTTTTTTTTGAGCAGTCACGATTGCTTATTGCTTTCATTTGACTGTTTTGATGTCCTATGATTTTATTTTCTCGCCAGCACCATTTGCAGCATCACCGTCGACCGGCTCCTCACGATGCTGCTCCTATAGCGAAAGCCGTCTACAGGTCGCATCCATGTCCTACACACACGCGCATACATACAGACACCTACACATACACACACGCATACATACAGACATCTACACATACACACACACAAACACATACATACAAAAAACACATACACACAACTACCCACATATTCATGTCTGCATACAGACACAAATACATATGCCTACACACACATACCCCGCCCCCACGCACACAAACACTCATACACACAACTACCCACATACTCATGCCTGCTCACAGACACAAACACACATGCCTACACACACACACACTCAACACACACAAGCACACACACCTACATACAGACGCACTCGTGATTGCGAAAAACATAATTTGAATTCAAAAGATGTCAAAATTCAAATTAATTTTTTATTTTTTCTTCTTTTTTTCAAACCGGATTTTCAAGTTTTAGATTTATTTTAAACTGGAAAATGTAATCACTTTGAAAATAAGAATGTATGTACATCTTCCGACAAACTCATGACCTGTTGTTGTTGTCTTGTCCAGTGGAATACTGTCTGTTCTCGAACTCCGCGACTAGCAGCTGCGAACGGTTCCAATTGAAAAAAGGGGTGATGGTTTAAAGAAGCGCACTTCCTGGTGCATTCAGTTTTTGCTTGGCTCGTTACTTCCTTCTTGCTATCACCGCTGTTTTGATAAAATCAGAGGAGACCTGACGCATGCGCAAATTCGAGTAAGGTTTTGCGTTGAAATATCTAACAGTAGTGCGGCGGAATCGAACTGATCCAAAAGTAACCAAAACAGCCCCGGCCACATCAGTGACTTTCGAGGAATAGAGGCGCTGATGTGGGGGAACAGGATAGATTCTGAAGAGCTTCACCAAAATGGCAGCGCAGTCAAGGCCAGGGTTGCCAGATTTAAGAACAGGAAATACGGGACAGGCTTCTGGAAGTGAGGGGGGGGGGCGGGATTTTTGAAGTTGCAGGCAAAAACTGGGTATTTTTAAGGGGTGATTTCCGACGTAGAACGTCTCTTCATAATGAATCTATACAATTCAATCTTAAGGGTGCTCTTCACTGAGAGTCTGAAAGATTCGGATCTAATGTTAACCTACGGGGAAAGTTGGAGCTTGTTTTACAAATTCCTGTAAAGTTTTCGGATCCGTTTTTTTTTCTGAGTATTTTTCAAGACCATGTCTGTTTCTTTTAGTTTTTACTTTTTTGATGTGTCCATTCTCCGATTTTTTAAAATTCGAGAAAAAATGAATTTCTTCGAAAACGAGGTACTGTTGGACATTTCGCTCTGTAAAACATCTGCAACTCGTGCTATCGAAATTTTAAGAACGCCCTGACACGCAAAATATTTCCAGCTCTCTTTTGAGATCTTGTTTGAAATAATGCGACCATTTTTTAAACAAATATCATGTTCTAACTATTGAAAAAAATTTCAAAATACGTTCACTTTTTGCATTTGCCACGCCCTAGAATAGTTACCTCCCCTTTTTGAGGGGTAAAAGCTAATGGGGTGTAAGATTTATTACCCTCTCATTAGTTCCCCTCAATGACCTCCGCTGGACGTCCTTTCTTCTTTCCTCTTTTCCTAAGGCTTTCGTGAAGAATCAAGTGGTTTTGAAAGTGAATCCATGTAGATGCGTGCTATTAGCTGTTAAATTCGCAACATCTGCTTTTTTTCAAATTTGTGGTTTGAAAAGAAATAGATTTGAAAGGGATATTTCTGAGTCAAATTGTTTATTTACAATATATTGAACATTGTTACAATGCTGTCGAATGCGAAAAGTTGACATTTTTCCCTTCCAGTAGAAAAATATTTTTATACATAGATTAAATCGTATTCCAGATACTGGGTATTTTGCATCGTTTTACATGTGTTTTATGTTACTACAAATGGTACACACATAAAGTGCTTTCCACAGCTCAACAAACATTTTTGAAAATTATTTGTGTCTTTAAGAGCCAGACTCGTCAAATTTCTTTAGAAGGTTTGGGAGGTGGAAAATTCAATAGCGGAAAACATTCCGTACACCAACATACTCATTAAATACATAGAAAATCATGAAAAATATATTAGCAATTTAATATGATTCAGTTAATGTAAAAAACACACCGTGGTAGAATTACTAAGCATTGTATGTATTAGTTTTAATGACGTTTTCAGCCTTATGTTGCCGACAAAGCTAACTAAAATGTGAACAATATAGAATGGGGGTTACAAGTTTTCACTGTTTTCTATTTTCATTCTCAGAAGCTAGATCAACATTTTAATACAATGTAGAAAAAATTAATTACAGGCATAAAGGTTTTCAGGTCACATAAGCACCCCCCCCCCCTTAAAAAAACATCATTAAAGATCGTCTTAAATTTCGTTTTTATGGCTTTAATTTCAAAAAATTTCGGGAAGGGAGTTTGTGAAAAGTCCTTCTTTGACCATAAAAAAAAAAAGTCGTCTAAAATTGCATTTTTGGATTTCAAAAACCTGCATGTCCCCAACGTTAATGAAGATGGCCTACAATCATGTTTATAACACTTTAAAAATTTTGCCTCCCCCCCAACATCACACTAAGACTGCGTTTTTAGACTATTTCGAAAAATTTCGGGGAAAGCTTCCGAACTCCCCGTTTCCTAACAGAATTGAAGAACCTGAAATTGTGTTTTTGGCGTTTCAAGTTCAAAAATTTGCTGGTGGAAGATCACAGGACCTCTTACTTACTTCCAAATACTACCAGAGATCGTCTAAAAGTGCATTTTGAAAATTTTATTTTCGAGAAAATTAAAAGGCATAGCCCCCAAACAGAGTGCTTGGGAAAATAGGGAGTATTTCTGAGTAAATAGTATGCTTACGATAAAGATCATGTTAATTAAATATAGAAATGGTTCCCTCTCCTAAACAAGAAGCTAAATCCTTTCTCTCGCTGTATTTACATATTACTAGGAGTCAATAGAATAGAAAATGTGGGATCTCAAAAAAGATTTTTGTTCTATACGAATGAAAATTACTTGATAATCATTGGATTAGAACATTCATTTTATTCTGTGACTGAAGACAGGATACGATAATTTTTCGGCACAGAAGTGCGTAACACAGAACTTAAAAGAAAAAGTTTGTCTTGTTTGTTTTTTTTTTAATTGTGAACCCTTACTTGTACCTATAATTGCTTTCCTAAATGTAAGCTGTTCATTTTCATTTTTGTTTCAACTTTATGTATTTCCTGCAAATCTGTTTCTTGCCCTTTTTTTTATTTTTTATTATTGATTCATTAAATGCAAGATGCATGAAAACGAGGCAGAGCGATAAAAACTTTAAAATCTGGCAGAGCGAGGCGTTGAGATTTTTTTCATCTAAGTATTTCGAGATTTTTTTTTTTTTTTTTTTTCAGGCAGATATACATGTAGGTAATATTTTCGTGCCTTCTGAGAAAAAGGACAACCCTTAATATTTATTATGACAACTAGCGAGGATCAGACACCAACAAGACTCATTAGAAAATTTTAATAAAAACTCAATGTGTTGAAGTAGAAGCACTATCAGAGCCGTGTCCAAGGGGAGGGTTTTAGGGGTTAAACCCCTCCCATTGAAAAAAAAAAATCAATGAATCATTAAACGATTTTCCAAAACGTATTTTAAGTTTTAATTAATTTTAGAGTTAAACTCTGATACAGTATTCACCCTCTTTAATATTTCCCCATGTTTAACAATTACCATTTTCTTTAATTGTAGGATGTCCAAGCCCCTTCGCTTCTAAGTGCTTGAAAAAATGGAATGGCTGGAAAGTTCGGCAATGCTATAAGCATGCAAGGGAAAATTATCTAAACGAATATTAGACAATGACGTCCCCCCCCCCCAAAAAAAAAAAACTTAGGAGCACGGAAAATGGTTACTTTGCTTACTGTTTTTTTTTATGGTACGCCTTTAGTGTTGGATGAATTAGTCGTTTCACACGTTAGGAAAAATCTTTCTATGCGGAACAGCAATTTTTTTAACACAATTTTTATTTTCATTAAATTCCTGTTCAATGTTATTTGATGGAAAAACAAAAGAAAAAAAAAAGAAACTAGAATTAGGTGGCATAAAAGAAATATGTATGCTGTTACAAAATGTTCAACTGTGCAAATAAGATTTCATAAAAAAAAAAGAAAAAACGCAAAACGTATAAAAAAAAAAGCCTAGTTATCGAACTAAAATGAACTATTCAACACGCGTAGTTAGTTTTCCTTTGACAGCATAAGTTACATAGGTAAAAAGTTTCAACCCCTCCCTTTATGAAATACTGGACACGGGCCTGAGCACTATATACACTATATGACCAAAAGCATTGGGACACTTTCAAAAATTCACATGTTTAGGGATTTCTCGAGAAATAATAGACCAATTGCTCTATAATTTGTTTCGAATAAAATGTATACTCTAGTTGTCATTTTCCAATAAAAATTAAGTCTGCTATTCATTTAGGGGACCGACAACAAATTGAGTAAAAAAGTTTTTTGATAATTTTTCATTGCAAATTGCTGGGAATAAGCTATAATTTTCAGAAATGAGTTAAAAATCTATCAAAAACTTATTTTTATATTTTTGTGAAAGTATCTCTTATACCCATGGAAATATAAGCATTTCTTTCAAAAATGCAAAATTTTTTTGAAGGTTTTCGCCTTATATTACGCAGAGTATTTCGTCAAACGTTACTAAACTTTTAAAATATTTGACAGCATTTTAGAGAAACATAATAATAAAATTTGAAGTTAAAATATTGAAAATTTGTTGAAATATGAACAGTTAAAGCTATTAATTTTTCACTGCGCAGACACGAAAGATAGCAATTTATAACGTTCATAATTCAAAGCTCAGATACATCCTACAATCCATGAAAAAAATTCCACCGCAATTTCTTTAAATTTTAAAAAGTTATCAGCAATCTAATGAGCCGAATTTCTATAATTCTAGGATAGGCGACGAATGGTAAGGAATTGTTAGCAAACTGGCAACACTTTCCTGCCATCGTTATAGAGTGATTCATGATAAGAACAGATTATTTGTTGCTGGTCCCCTAAATGAATATCAGACTTAATTGTTATTGGATTTGACGTCTGGAGTATACTTTTCATGAGAAAAAAATTACAGAGCAGAGAGCAATTGGTCTTTTATTTTTTGAGAAATCCGTAAAATTGTGAATTTTTGAAAGTGTCCCAATACTTTTGGTCATATAATGCATGTAATACCTCATGTATTTTGCCGAATTTAGTAACTGGGAATCTGAGACTCTAAAAGTGCTAGGTTTAGTTTTATTGCAAAATTTCAACGCAAGATAGTTTACAAACATTGAGAGTGGGGGAAGGAGTGATTTTTGCCTTTGAGCTTGGAGCAGGGTGAGCACCCTTGCATACAAAGATCAGAGAAAAATCTTTAATTTTTCAAATTCAGGAAATCCTTATCCGTAGCCGTCCGCGACTTTGCCGTTGTTATGCTCAATTTGAAAGAACTTTCACCATAACAACCCCTTGAGAAATGCTATCGTAGCCTTCTCATCTGCATATAGTACTTAGATAAATAAATAAATATTTTTTCAAAAAGAAAAGGATTCAAAGATAAAGATTAGGGGAATTTTCTGGTCACCAGTGGTGAGAAAAGGCATTTATAGTAGCCACATTTTTTTCTAGTCGCCACTACATTTGTAAAACAGGTAACTAACCAACAAAGTAGTATTTAATTTAGCACTAAAATATAAATATTATCAGTTCAAATAAAGGTTAATGTAAGTAATTAGTGGCATTAATGTTTATTGCACAATCAAGTATTAACTATGCAAAGAGGATCTAGTTTCATTTTTAAGAATGTTTACTGCTAACTCGGATGGGGTTGGGGAGAGTGGCAAACAGGCAGAGGAAGTGAAAGAATTTCGCCAACCGATAACTAGTTAGTCCCCACTTTTATTCGGCACTCGATTTTTCAGATTTATTAAGTAGGATCATCCATTTTTAAAGAATATTTTTTTGTTAGAATTTGGAGTTCATTTCGTTAAAATTCAGTGTGGTCATGTAGGCTATCTTTTTTTTTCCTTCCTTTTTTGATATTATCAATTTTCAATAACGAACATTTTTCTAAAAATAAAACGAATTTATAAATTTATTTATTGCAAATATTCATTCATTCGTTAATTTTTCCTAGATGAGATCAGGAACCGTATTAATGGGGAAAAAAATCTTCGTTTCAAAAATTAATTTTAGTGCGAATGCAAATAAATTAATATCACAAGCGGGATTGCAAAATGCCGCGCCTTTTACACTGAGTAATTTTTCTTTTACCTATGTAGTCAAGACTCAAGAGGGAAAGAACTAGAATTTCCTTGGAAGGGTCTGTAAAAAGCTGCGGTTTCATTTCGCCGTCAGCTATTACCTCCTTCGACTACTCTGCACAGCAGGGGAGCGTCCGGTCTGTCCCCCTGCAAAATGTGACAGGTCACATGATCCACACTTTCATCGGCCACCGCTCGTTCTATTGGTTGTTGAAGTGTCAATCACTTCACTGATGAACATTGCTTTCGTTTAAAGAAAAAGCCCATTTTCAAGCGAGATCGTTTTTCTTTCCCACTGAAGAGCAGCCTTAACAAAGCATTAAACCTTACAAAATGTCGAAGATCAAAGTATAAAATTCGTTTTCATTGTGATTGACGACGCATGCGCATTGATATATTTCCAACATTAGTCAATGAGCAAAGAGGAAGCAATCATTCGGCTCCTCATGGTCTGCCGCCAAAACAAAAACCAAATTAAAACGAAAATAATTTATGTGTTTGCTGCCACAAGATTTTCTTATTGCTCTTTATTTCACATGTTTTGTTTTACTTTATTTTTTCCCTTAAGGGTGCTCTTCACTGAGAGTCTGAAAGATTCGGATCTAATGTTAACCTACGGGGAAAGTTGGAGCTTGTTTTACAAATTCCTGTAAAGTTTTCGGATCCGTTTTTTTTCTGAGTATTTTTCAAGACCATGTCTGTTTCTTTTAGTTTTTACTTTTTTGATGTGTCCATTCTCCGATTTTTTAAAATTCGAGAAAAAATGAATTTCTTCGAAAACGAGGTACTGTTGGACATTTCGCTCTGTAAAACATCTGCAACTCGTGCTATCGAAATTTTAAGAACGCCCTGACACGCAAAATATTTCCAGCTCTCTTTTGAGATCTTGTTTGAAATAATGCGACCATTTTTTAAACAAATATCATGTTCTAACTATTGAAAAAAATTTCAAAATACGTTCACTTTTTGCATTTGCCCCGCCCTAGAATAGTTACCTCCCCTTTTTGAGGGGTAAAAGCTAATGGGGTGTAAGATTTATTACCCTCTCATTAGTTCCCCTCAATGACCTCCGCTGGACGTCCTTTCTTCTTTCCTCTTTTCCTAAGGCTTTCGTGAAGAATCAAGTGCTTTTGAAAGTGAATCCATGTAGATGCGTGCTATTAGCTGTTAAATTCGCAACATCTGCTTTTTTTCAAATTTGTGGTTTGAAAAGAAATAGATTTGAAAGGAATATTTCTGAGTCAAATTGTTTATTTACAATATAATGAACATTGTTACAATGCTGTCGAATGCGAAAAGTTGACATTTTTCCCATTCCAGTAGAAAAATATTTTTATATATAGATTAAATCGTATTCCAGATACTGGGTATTTTGCATCGTTTTACATGTGTTTTATGTTACTACAAATGGTACACACATAAAGTGCTTTCCACAGCTCAACAAACATTTTTGAAAATTATTTGTGTCTTTAAGAGCCAGACTCGTCAAATTTCTTTAGAAGGTTTGGGAGGTGGAAAATTCAATAGCGGAAAACATTCCGTACACCAACATACTCATTAAATACATAGAAAATCATGAAAAATATATTAGCAATTTAATATGATTCAGTTAATGTAAAAAACACACCGTGGTAGAATTACTAAGCATTGTATGTATTAGTTTTAATGACGTTTTCAGCCTTATGTTGCCGACAAAGCTAACTAAAATGTGAACAATATAGAATGGGGGTTACAAGTTTTCACTGTTTTCTATTTTCATTCTCAGAAGCTAGATCAACATTTTAATACAATGTAGAAAAAATTAATTACAGGCATAAAGGTTTTCAGGTCACATAAGCACCCCCCCCCCTTAAAAAAACATCATTAAAGATCGTCTTAAATTTCGTTTTTATGGCTTTAATTTCAAAAAATTTCGGGAAGGGAGTTTGTGAAAAGTCCTTCTTTGACCATAAAAAAAAAAAAAAAGTCGTCTAAAATTGCATTTTTGGATTTCAAAAACCTGCATGTCCCCAACGTTAATAAAGATGGCCTACAATCATGTTTATAACACTTTAAAAATTTTGCCTCCCCCCCAACATCACACTAAGACTGCGTTTTTAGACTATTTCGAAAAATTCCGGGGAAAGCTTCCGAACTCCCCGTTTCCTAACAGAATTGAAGAACCTGAAATTGTGTTTTTGGCGTTTCAAGTTCAAAAATTTGCTGGTGGAAGATCACAGGACCTCTTACTTACTTCCAAATACTACCAGAGATCGTCTAAAAGTGCATTTTGAAAATTTTTATTTTCGAGAAAATTAAAAGGCATAGCCCCCAAACAGAGTGCTTGGGAAAATAGGGAGTATTTCTGAGTAAATAGTATGCTTACGATAAAGATCATGTTAATTAAATATAGAAATGGTTCCCTCTCCTAAACAAGAAGCTAAATCCTTTCTCTCGCTGTATTTACATATTACTAGGAGTCAATAGAATAGAAAATGTGGGATCTCAAAAAAGATTTTTGTTCTATACGAATGAAAATTACTTGATAATCATTGGATTAGAACATTCATTTTATTCTGTGACTGAAGACAGGATACGATAATTTTTCGGCACAGAAGTGCGTAACACAGAACTTAAAAGAAAAAGTTTGTCTTGCTTGTTTTTTTTTTTAATTGTGAACTCTTACTTGTACCTATAATTGCTTTCCTAAATGTAAGCTGTTCATTTTCATTTTTGTTTCAACTTTATGTATTTCCTGCAAATCTGTTTCTTGCCCTTTTTTTTATTTTTTATTATTGATTCATTAAATGCAAGATGCATGAAAACGTGGCAGAGCGATAAAAACTTTAAAATCTGGCAGAGCGAGGCGTTGAGATTTTTTTCATCTAAGTATTTCAAGATTTTTTTTTTTTTTTCAGGCAGATATACATGTAGGTAATATTTTCGTGCCTTCTGAGAAAAAGGACAACCCTTAATATTTATTATGACAACTAACGAGGATCAGACACCAACAAGACTCATTAGAAAATTTTAATAAAAACTCAATGTGTTGAAGTAGAAGCACTATATACACTATATGACCAAAAGCATTGGGACACTTTCAAAAATTCACATGTTTAGGGATTTCTCGAGAAATAATAGACCAATTGCTCTATAATTTGTTTCGCATAAAATGTATACTCTAGTTGTCATTTTCCAATAAAAATTAAGTCTGCTATTCATTTAGGGGACCGACAACAAATTGAGTAAAAAAGTTTTTTGATAATTTTTCATTGCAAATTGCTGGGAATAAGCTATAATTTTCAGAAATGAGTTAAAAATCTATCAAAAACTTATTTTTATATTTTTGTGAAAGTATCTCTTATACCCATGGAAATATAAGCATTTCTTTCAAAAATGCAAAATTTTTTTGAAGGTTTTCGCCTTATATTACGCAGAGTATTTCGTCAAACGTTACTAAACTTTTAAAATATTTGACAGCATTTTAGAGAAACATAATAATAAAATTTGAAGTTAAAATATTGAAAATTTGTTGAAATATGAACAGTTAAAGCTATTAATTTTTCACTGCGCAGACACGAAAGATAGCAATTTATAACGTTCATAATTCAAAGCTCAGATACATCCTACAATCCATGAAAAAAATTCCACCGCAATTTCTTTAAATTTTAAAAAGTTATCAGCAATCTAATGAGCCGAATTTCTATAATTCTAGGATAGGCGACGAATGGTAAGGAATTGTTAGCAAACTGGCAACACTTTCCTACCATCGTTATAGAGTGATTCATGATAAGAACAGATTATTTGTTGCTGGTCCCCTAAATGAATATCAGACTTAATTGTTATTGGATTTGACGTCTGGAGTATACTTTTCATGAGAAAAAAATTACA
Organism: Uloborus diversus; assembly: GCF_026930045.1. NCBI lineage: Eukaryota > Metazoa > Arthropoda > Arachnida > Araneae > Uloboridae > Uloborus > Uloborus diversus. Next base: position 6,977,025 of record NC_072734.1, read on the forward strand.
GAGCAGAGAGCAATTGGTCTTTTATTTTTTGAGAAATCCGTAAAATTGTGAATTTTTGAAAGTGTCCCAATACTTTTGGTCATATAATGCATGTAATACCTCATGTATTTTGCCGAATTTACTAACTGGGAATCTGAGACTCTAAAAGTGCTAGGTTTAGTTTTATTGCAAAATTTCAACGCAAGATAGTTTACAAACATTGAGAGTGGGGGAAGGAGTGATTTTTGCCTTTGAGCTTGGAGCAGGGTGAGCACCCTTGCATACAAAGATCAGAGAAAAATCTTTAATTTTTCAAATTCAGGAAATCCTTATCCGTAGCCGTCCGCGACTTTGCCGTTGTTATGCTCAATTTGAAAGAACTTTCACCATAACAACCCCTTGAGAAATGCTATCGTAGCCTTCTCATCTGCATATAGTACTTAGATAAATAAATAAATATTTTTTCAAAAAGAAAAGGATTCAAAGATAAAGATTAGGGGAATTTTCTGGTCACCAGTGGTGAGAAAAGGCATTTATAGTAGCCACATTTTTTTCTAGTCGCCACTACATTTGTAAAACAGGTAACTAACCAACAAAGTAGTATTTAATTTAGCACTAAAATATAAATATTATCAGTTCAAATAAAGGTTAATGTAAGTAATTAGTGGCATTAATGTTTATTGTACAATCAAGTATTAACTATGCAAAGAGGATCTAGTTTCAGTTTTAAGAATGTTTTCTGCTAACTCGGATGGGGTTGGGGAGAGTGGCAAACAGGCAGAGGAAGTGAAGGAATTTCGCCAACCGATAACTAGTTAGTCCCCACTTTTATTCGGCACTCGATTTTTCAGATTTATTAAGTAGGATCATCCATTTTTAAAGAATATTTTTTGTTAGAATTTGGAGTTCATTTCGTTAAAATTCAGTGTGGTCATGTAGGCTATCTTTTTTTTTCCTTCCTTTTTTGATATTATCAATTTTCAATAACGAACATTTTTCTAAAAATAAAACGAATTTATAAATTTATTTATTGCAAATATTCATTCATTCGTTAATTTTTCCTACATGAGATCAGGAACCGTATTAATGGGGAAAAAAATCTTCGTTTCAAAAATTAATTTTAGTGCGAATGCAAATAAATTAATATCACAAGCGGGATTGCAAAATGCCGCGCCTTTTACACTGAGTAATTTTTCTTTTACCTATGTAGTCAAGACTCAAGAGGGAAAGAACTAGAATTTCCTTGGAAGGGTCTGTAAAAAGCTGCGGTTTCATTTCGCCGTCAGCTATTACCTCCTTCGACTACTCTGCACAGCAGGGGAGCGTCCGGTCTGTCCCCCTGCAAAATGTGACAGGTCACATGATCCACACTTTCATCGGCCACCGCTCGTTCTATTGGTTGTTGAAGTGTCAATCACTTCACTGATGAACATTGCTTTCGTTTAAAGAAAAAGCCCATTTTCAAGCGAGATCGTTTTTCTTCCCCACTGAAGAGCAGCCTTAAAATAATGTCTCATTTCGTAAAATATTTTTATTAGCCAGAATACGGGACTTTAGCCGTCCCGTATGGAAGTTCCCCGGGACGCGGGACAATTTTTCAAAATACGGGACTGTCCCTTGAAATCCGGGACGTCTGGCAACAAGGTAGAGAGTTCTATGCCTGTGCAGTGAGATCACAGCTCCTATAGCTTCGATGGTCATCGGGATGTATCACTACGGATGTATCCTCATCCCCTTGAAGTGTTAGGTCCTCAGCCTGGCAATGGCTGTAGAGATAGCCCGGTTACAGTTTAGGGCAGGGATGGAGTGCTTCTGAATTCCTGACCTGAACCTAGGATGTACAAATTAGTACCACACGATTTCATCCTTCAATTTCCCACCAGTCAACATTTTTAGAAGTTTGAATTATTTCTATCTTATTAAATTAAGATTATAATCGCTTTGTGAATTGAAGTGAAAAACACAAAAAATATAATCGAACGCCGAGTTGTTTACGATTGTCCGTGGTAATTATATTGCTGAAAGCTGCCCCCTTCCGATTTTGTTTTCTTTCAGTAAAGATTCGTTTTTAGATAAAACAATCGTACGCGTGTTTCTGGAATTAAAAGCTGAAAACATTTTTTTTTCCAGCACAGTTACAATGACTAGAATCATATCATCATCTATTTGTTGAGTAAATGGTTACTTAGTCTACATCGTTCAAATGAACTGTTACCATACTGAACTGTAGAACTGTTCTCAGAGCACAGAGAGCTAATTCCATTCTTTAACTTTTCTTTTTTAATCAATAAAAACTTCAGACTAATGAATCAAAACAAACTTTTTCAGTGTGAAATGGGTTGGTTACCTCCGAAACAAGGACATATTTTTCTTCTCCCAACAAAAATTAACTTGGTAAGAGGTGTTTTTCAATTGCGTACTTAATAAAACACAAAACCTAACTTGTCTCAGGGACAGATGTTTCTTAAAATATTGAAAATACAAAACCATTTCCGTCCAAAGGATTAAATCGATACTTCTCTACATAGTATAAAATGAAGTCCCCAAAAAGCGTCTGTTTGTTTGAACTCGCAAAACTCGAGAATTACCCGGCCGATTGCGCTGAAATTTTCACTGTTTGTTCCTTTGAGTCCTGAGAAGGTTAGCAGAACAGTTCGAAAACAACTCTATGAATAGTTATTTTTTTATTCCAATTTACTTCCAATTTTCACATAAATTCCCGAATATGGGGGTGAAAAATTACTCGCAAATAGTAATATTACATATCGTTAGAAAGGGTAGAATTTTCCGCGTTCTACCCAATTTGTTTCAATGCTCTCACTTTATTATGGCGGGAGTTATTTGCGTTTTTAGCTCGAATTTTTTTAGGCTTAGCTGAAATTTAAGCACTTCTTTCTTCATTAAATAAATCAATAAAAAGTGAAGGAATTGTCCCACAGCTTTCTTTTTGGCGCCATTGGAAAAAGCGACCTTTTTTTACTCCAGATCTAACTCGACCTATGGTCGAAAAAATAAGCTTTTATCTCGAAAAGTTACAAGCCTTTTTAAATCAAGTTTAAGAAATCGCGATTCCATTCAAATTGTGAACCATTTTCTTCCGCATTTTAATTCCTTAAACTTATTTCATTTTGTGTTTCCATGGTTACGTATTTTAAATCCATCTTTCTGGATTTAATTTCTTAAAAGTATTTTAATATTGTCGTCATTGTTTGGAAAGGAAATCATGATGTTTTTTTAATTTATTTTTTACGCCTGATTGTTGAATATACGTCACTTGACACAATTTTAATTTTCAAGGTGGACCGGGCAAAGCCGGGCAACGCAGCTAGTATCGATTAAATTAAAAATCTGCATGCAGAACAAAATTTATTGCGAACCCAAACGCTTTTCGACCCAATAAATTCCGCTTCAAGTCGACTCGAATGTAAAATCTCCATTTGAAAATTTTCCGGATAGATTATGTCCTCAGGAACTGGAACGAAGTTAAAGCCCAATTTGCTCTCTTACGTGTACTCTTTGATCTAGCACCGTCGGATACGGGAGCACATGGCCAAGAGAGATTTGATCGCGCTGCCAGGGGAAGAAAAGAAGCTCACATCGGGGCAATAACTTGCAGATCTTTCCCGATGCGAAATGCATTAGGAGAAGGTTTCATCATCGATTGAATTCGGAGAAATTTCATTTGGTGTTCGAGGTACAAGAACGTAGACGCTTCTCTTTCGAGCGTCCACGCGAGGTAACCTTTCCCACACTGTAAAAAATCTCGGAAAACTCTCTGAATATATAAAAAAGTTTTCCGTAATACACAGATTCGTACGCCCTCCGCAGTTTTCTGCTATAATCAAAAACGTTTCCCGTATAGCAAGAAAGTAAGAGTCGACGCATGCGCAGCTCACAATTTTATAGTCCAGCAGCAAATCTAAACTAAAACTTTCGAAAGCACGCAATGAAAACAAGTGCTGTGACTCATGTATGCGAAGTAACACTCATCAAGGGGATTAGTAGAAGTTTTGTTCCTCGCATGAATTCACTGAAGATAATTCTAAAGTCTTATATTTTCTTGCATATATATCGTCATAAGATTGAATTTGAAGCTATGTCACTTATTTTTAAGTACGAAGTGCAAATTCTCGACGCATGCTCGCGGAAGGAATACAAACTGAAATTGAAAACCAAATAACTACCGAGAGGACGCCATGTAAATTCATTGCGTCGCATAACTTGTGTAGGTAATTTACTTTTTTCTTGGATACTTTTCTTCTTTCTACCAAATGGGTAATTTTTGTTGGCAGAATTTTATTCTGTCATAAAAATCACCTTTTTGGTGACCAAAGCCTGCAAAAGACCACCACCGACGAATAGGTAAGTCGCTTTGCAACTCTATTACTTTAAAGAGATTTAGTTCATATAAATCTCGTTAAAAAAAACTATTTTCTTCAGTATTATTTTTTCGTTGTGAACTATTGCAATTTGAAAATATTTTACATTACATAGAACACATATTTAAAGTGCAAGTGTGTCTAGTTTTATTCTGTAAAATTTATGAATTGAAGATTATAAAAAAATTTAAATATGTGTTATTGTGTACTTTGTTTTTATGTGTCAATCTCAGTTAATATTTGGCTATGTATCAAGCATTATGAATTAAATGTTATAATATGCAAATTGTCAGGTTTGATAGTTCGTCTTTAAGGTTGCATGTTTTCATTCTCTTGTAAACAGTGTAGCTAGATTGTATGAAGTAAAAAAAAAAAAAACTATCTCTTGTAATTAGGAACATAGTGCTTCAGTATTATCTAAATGACGATATCTCTTTAAATATTTGCATTAGCGAAACGCTTTAAATTAGTTAAATGTGTATTAATTTATTTAACAAATAGATACATATATGTATTTAAAAGTGTCTTCATTTTTTTCGTTTTACGAGCCTCAATTTTACCAAAAGCAAAAAAAAAAAAAAAAAAAAAGACTTAATAAAATAATTTTGTATTTTTACACCATATTAAAGTATTTGACTTATAATTTATATGATACTTTGATTTATAATGTATGTGATACTTTGATTTATAATGTATATGATGTTGCTTTTTCAAGGGGGGGGGGCGCTTCATAGCATTTTATGGGTGCACCATCACTTTTATGGTGGGGGAGGGGTTATTCTCGTATATATGAAATGGAATAATCATGTAATAGAGTTCAATGTTTTAATAAATAAAATATATAATGCATTTTGCGCACACTGTAAAAATAAAATCAGTAACCTATTTTGAATAAGTATTTATATTTGTGATGAACTGGAAAAGGGCAAGAACAGAAGAATCAACCCGAATGGTTCCAGCAGGGGGACTTGGTGTCATATTTAAATTCATCAATTTCTCTGTTGGTACTTTTCGGTACACTTTGTTCGTCAGAGAAATTGACTTGAGGTGAACGAATTCCGGAACGCGAAGGGTAGGTAAGTCCTGTCAAATTTTATCCGAAGATAAAAGCTATCAAGTTTGATACAAGATATGTTTTTAAGTTCTGCATTAAAAATACAATATGTTGATAGTTTTGTCTTGAAAATATTGAGAGAAAAACTGAAGTTTAAGATTGTTTAACAAACAATCCCCACTTTTCAGAAGGTACCCCCACTCCAATTCCCCGACGATTTTGTGATTAGGAATGAAACTACTAGATTATTTCATAATTTTTCAAAAATTTATAACTGTGCATATGTTATGCTGTTAACCATGCTATTTGTCATTAGAAATTCCAAAAAAAAAAAAAAAAATCCACGAATAATTCTAAAATTGCTTGTATTATTGCTCTTAGATATGAAAGAATTGAAACTGATATGGTATGCAATACTATAATAAAGAATTATGTTTTAGAAAAAATCACGGAAAAAGGATTCCGAAATTCTCGGAAACGTTTTTGAAAATTGTTTGGAGAATTCCGAAATACTCGGAAACGTTTTCGAAACTTTCATGAACCACAGCTGCACAGAATACTCAGAAACATTTCTGGAAATTACGGAAAGAGGATTCCGAAATACTCAGAAACGTTTCTGAAAATTACAGAAAGAGGATTCCGAAATACTCAGACACGTTTCTGAAAATTACAGAAAGAGGATTCCGAAATACTCAGACACGTTTCTGGACATTACAGAAAGAGGATTCCGAAATACTCAGAAACGTTTTTGAAACTTTCATGAACCACAGCTGCACGATATACTCAGAAACGTTTCCGGATTTTTTTTACAGTGCAAGCATATGTTTCGAACAAAAAATGGTGAATCGGATGGGAAAATTTGAGCAGGATATTTCTGTTGAACAAATTTTCCTTTCTGTTCCTGGAATTCCCACTTTTATTGTTTCCTGGAATTTTCGCTGCACTATTGTTGCTGTTGTGTGCATAACTTCAGAAATAAGCGTTGGAGTTTGGCTTTGTTCATATTGGAGAAGGACAAGAAACAGGATACAGTAGCACACCGAATTTTAACTTATGGCAGGGCAGAAAATTCTCAATTTTCCGAATGTAACTCCAATTTTTGCCGAATGGATAAAATATGGGAATGCACGGCACATATAAGTATTAGAGATGAGACGGGTTCAGCCCGGGCCCGACAGCTCGAGCCCGGGCCTGAAACGGGCTCGGGCTCTAGAACCGAAAATAGGTTTCGGGCTCGGGCTCAAGCACACATATTCAATCGCCACAATCTCTATACAAATTCAAAGCAAATAAACATTTTCCTACTGCGAGAAAATGAAAGGAACATTTAAATCAGTTCCAATCAATGTCAAATTCCCCCCCCCCCCCAAAAAAAAAAAAATTAACGCTTATTTATAGTATTTTTACTATTGCAATACATCATACAGTAATGAATTTGAAGTGGAGCATTTTAAGAAAATTTAGAAACTTCCCTCTGTAAATAAAGAGTATTTGACGTAATATTTTTCATTAACAGAGAGATAGATCATGTTAGACTGTAGAAGGCTCGGTTTTTGATACAAGAAAGTTTCCTTCGGGCTCGGGCGGGCTCGGATTTTGGTCCGAAACAATATCACCCGGGCTCGGTCCTCGGTTACAAATTTTCGGGCTCTGGCAGGCCCGGGCTCTCAAAAATGAGCCCGAACTCATCTCTAATAAGTATATCTAATGAAAAGGAACATTCAGGCATTTAGAAGATCCTATACAGCATGATATAGAAAAAGTTTTCAATGAAAGCCAACCCTCCTCCCCCCCCCCCTCAGCTTAAACTTTCAACATGATTTACTCAAAGCTTACGAAAGTCCACTTGCCGCCTGCCATGTCCAGTGGTCAGATAAGTCTGACATCGACAGGAAGGTCCGGGCTCGAATCCCGGCTCCGGAATAGACGTACCTTTTCTCTCTTGCCTTATCCTTTCTTTGTGTGAATGTGTTGTCGTGCTGTGAATGGTTGCCTACTCTATAAACGGGTCCTTACACTGTCAAAAATGAATCGCTCAACTTTGACGATTCGGCAATCCTCGAGCACTATTTCGTAATTTTCGACGATCCTTTCGTCACCGAATCACGTGATATTTGACGAAACCAGAAATCTCAAATTTTTCACGAAATTATTTCGTCCCAATTTCGTTACATTGCAGTGCATTCTGGGAGTTTTCGTTTCAATCTTGTACTTGCTCGTTAAATTATCTTACCTCAATTATTCTAAAGGATTCATAAAAAAGGTTAGTATTTATTGAAATTTGTATGTGCAATGTGCCTTCTTTTATGTATTGTTACATTTTTGTTTAGTGTTGTGTTTGTAGTTGTATTTAAAACACATTAAAATTGAAAACGAACGGTTCGATTAGGTTTAGAATTCTGTGTGTGTTAACTTTGAGTCACCTCCACGTTAGGCTTAGCTAGCGTTGTTTTTTTTATTTGTAAAAGAAAATGTTGGTTCGTTGACATTTGTTTTCAAAAGCGTACTTCCTTTATTTCGTTAAAAAAATTACAAACATGACTAAAGAGTTTGTACGAATTTAAACTTACAAAAAAAAAAAAACCCTCCACCGTAGCTTAACTAACACAGATGATAAATACAGCGCTTTTATAAAATGCATAGAACTTTGAAGCTTTTAATTTCAACATGGAATATATTACATGGTTATGTGCTTTCATTCTTCTCCATGAATTAAAAAAAAAATCTGTTAAACGAAGCGTATTTTTTAGTTTAATAATTCAAATTTGTCTCATTCAACATTTTTATTTTCTTAAACAAATACTATATACCAATCCCCCAATATGCTTACTAGCTTACCCCACGTTGTTTATATAATCTCTTTCCCTGCGGCAGATGTTTCTAGCAATAAGTGCTTATGTTCATTATTTGTGCAGCCTTTTTTTTTTACTTGCATAAACATGAAGTAAAGTAAATATCAATTTGATAAAATCATTTTAAGATAGAGAAAATATTAATTTCCATAAAGAACTCTATATTTGTGCTTGATATTTCAGCAGAATATTTTCAATATTTTTTCAATTTTTCCGCAAATTAAAATAAATTATTTAAGTGAAGTTTTAATGTTTAACCTCGATTTAAAAAGAAAAGATAGTATAGCATGTTTGAAAATTGTAATAATAATAGTAAGCATTTTTTGTTGTTTATTTTCCCACTTCATGCACTAAATTTATTAGTTTTCCTATGTCAATTTGTGTTACATGATTTGTCATAATTATGAATTTTTCCATTATACATAGTTTCTACAGCTAAAATAAATGCAGCATTAATTTTATTGCCATATTTGCCGCCTCAAGATATTGTCAACAAAAAGTGAGAAATCCCGGTCTACATTCAATCAGACTAAGAAGTATTTTATAGATGATTTCCAATAAATCCAAATCTTTTAGTTGGAGTTGTGATTTTGCTGGATATAAAGTAAAATGCCTGAAAATTTAACCGAACTTCAATTGAAAAATTGAAAGGATAATGAAAATATATAAAAAATTAAAAGGATAATGAAAATATATGATAAGCTTTATATATGTAACAAGCTTTGCTCACCACACTAGTACCTATTTTCATTATATACCTTTGAAAAAAAAAATCCATTGATATCAGTCAATTAGTTCTCAAGACACAAACAAACAAGAAAATGCACTTAGTTATTGGGTTTCCCCTATCTTTTTCAACTCTTCTCCCTTGCCGTTTTTTTATTTACTGCGTGAAAATTGCATATTTTAAAAATCAAATATGCTTAGTTAAAAGGTAATACCCCCTTCGTCTCCGTCCCAAACTAGTAAGTAGAGCTACGTTTGAATATTTTTGTACTAGTGATTGATTCTGATGATTTTATGATTTTTTTCGAATATTTTTTAAAGATTTCAAGGTACTATACTATAAATTAACAACTTTACTTGGCAAGCATTCCCTCTTAAAATCATTACCAGCTGAGTTAAAAAAAATCCGAAGTACACACGCCCTTAAGCTACGCCTAATTTTGTAAGTACTCTACCCCCAGTATAGCAGAAAAATCAGTTTTTTTTTTTTCTACTAAATCTCTGTCCATCAGCTAGAAGATAGCTTTATGTAATTACTAGTCAACTTATGAAATAGAGCGTGGCTTCGAGTGTTGGAGCCCTAGGTTTTTGACTCTAATTTGATAGTGGTTTAAAGAGGTAAAGCTCGGTAAGTAAATGTTGTTTATTGATAACATATCACAATAAAATCTCTGAAAAAAGTGCAAATAAAATCATAATCACCGGTTTCAGTACTACTTAATTCATAAGTACTTTATTGGAACTAATTTGGGTAGGGGGGGGGAGTACTTCAGAAAACATTCGTGAAGAAAACGGAACACGAAAATCGGAAGAAAAAAAACGGTGTATTTTGGCTATTGGTTAAAATAAAAAATAAATTTATAAAAAAAATCACAGATCAACAATTTTCGCACCCTTGATTTTTTTATAGCTCAAAAAAAAGAAAATTCACGACTTGATGTGCAAAAGAATTAACTCGTTTAATGGCTAAATAATGCTGATTCTCGATAAATTGAAGAAACTCTAATGCTAGAATATTATTCAGAAATTAATTTCAGAAACTGAGAATCCAGCTGAATAAATGAAAATTTTGTTCATCCGCTGTAAAAATAACTCATTCTTGCAATCTGCTTGAAAAAAAGCTGTCAGCATCGAAATAATCATATATTTTGAAAAATATGAAAATTAAATCAGATGCTTTTCAAAGTCATAAGCGAATCGTAGCTTTTTAACTTAAGAAAAAAAAAACCCTCAGATTTTGAAAGAAATCGTAAAAACATGTTTTATTTCAGAAACAAACTGTTGAATTTAATCGTAAAACTTTCCTCGAAATAGAAAAAAGATACATGTGCGTGAGGACATACACCCATGGACTTAAACCTTTACTTATTATGTATATATGCTATTTTTAAAACTTTTTTTAGGATGGATCCAACATCACGAAGATAATCAGAACAAGGACAGACGAAGACTTTTTCATAATTATAACAATATTCTAAGTGTTCGTATATTACATTGATTTCTTGTTACACATGTTTGGAAATAAAAATAAAAACTTAGGGGTAAAAAGCAAAGGTATATTTTTATAATTATTTAATAAACATTACACTAAATTAATTTTGCCAAAAGATTTATTTTACATCTGCATTTTTTTAAGATTTATATTTTCAAATACCTTTTGCAATTTTGGCAGAGAATTGTTTTCAAAGCATGAAATTCATGCAATAATAAAGTTCCTGTATTAAACATAAATTTGGCCAAATAAACATTCTACATACAAGCAAAATTAATAAAACAAATAATTAATTGGAAAAAGAAAAAGGTAAGCTTTTTCTTAAGATTATTTAATTTTATTTTCTGTATCTAATTTTAGAACAAATATGTACTAACTTAAAGTTGTCCATTTTATTGTACTTTTTCTTTTAAATTTGTGGTATAAGTTGGATAAAAATATTTTTTTTTCTGGAATTTTTTCATGCGATGCAATGAAGAAGAAACTTCTCAGAAATTTTCTCCCGAGCATATATCGATCTAACTGCGCATAAAAGTGGCACATGATTTATTTTTCCAGAACCCAATGTCTGCTGAGGAAGTAGCACTTTTATATTCCCAGTAGGGGCAGGGCGATGTAGGAATATCTACATCGTTATGCATCGCCATCCTTATATCGCGATGTAGCGATGTAGTTCAAACAGTTTGAAATATTCTTTCCGCTTTAGGGGCACCCCCTCCCCAATAAGGGGGGTTTTCTTTACAAAAATCCAGACTTTTGTTAGATCTTTTTCTAATTTGGCACATAGGTTCTTTAATCACATGGGGTAGTACCCCATATGAATACTACCCCATGGGAAACTATTCTATGTGGATTTCCAGCATCAAAGGACATCTGGGTCGAATCTGGAAAAGATCCGACGAAAACTGGATTTTTATAAGGAAAACTCTTTTGGGGTGGTTTGCCACACATAGCGGAACGAAAACTACACTATGAGAATTCCCAATAATCAAAAGACATGTACCAAATTTGGAACAGAAGAAAACCCCTCATTTGGTGGTTGTCGCCCACAGCGGAGTGAAAACTACCCTATGAGAATTCCTGAGCATCAATGAACGAACTTCTATGCCAAATTTTGGAAAGATCCGACAAAAAATGAATTTTTTTTCAAGGAAAACCCCCATTTGGGTTGCCCCCCCCCCACCCATACATTGACGAAAGCTAACCTCCGTGAATTCCTGAGCATCAAAGAACTTCTATGGCAAATTTAGAAAAGATCGGACAAAAACTTTTTTTATATAAGGAGAACCCCCAATGCGGGGTTGCTCCCCCCCCCCCATCATGGAGGGTTGAAAACTACCATGTGTGAATTCCCGAGCCTCAGAGGACCTCTGTTTCAAATTTGGAAAAGATATGATAAAAACTGGATTTTTATAAGACCCCTCCCCGTATGGGGGTTGCCCCCCATAGCGGAAAGAAAACCACCCTATGAGAATTCCTGAGCATCAAATAACGAAACTCTGCCAAATTCGGAAAGATCCAACAAAAACTGGATTTTTTGTAGGAAAACTACCATAGGGGTTGTCCCCCCCCCATAGAAGGCCGAAAAATACCCTGCGTGAATCCCCGTGCATCAAAGAGCCTATGTGTCAAATTTTGGAAAGATCCGACAAAAATTGGATTTTTTCAAGGACCCCCCCCCCCCCTCCCTCCCCTTATAAACTGATGAAAACTACCCTGCGTGATCTTGAGCATCTAAGAACCTCTGTGACAAATTAAAAAAAGATCGGACAAAAACTTTTTTTTTTAATACGGAGAACCCCCAATGCGGGGTTGTCTGTCTCCCCCCGCCCCCCCCCCCACATAGAGGGACATAAACGACCTTGTGTGAATTCCCGAGCCTCCAATAACGAACCTCTGTGCCAAATTTGGAAAATATCCGACAAAAATTAGTTTTTTTGAAGAAAAACCCCCATTATGGGAGGGGGGAATTAGATACCATGGGGTGTTTAATCTGCAATGATTTGTTTTACCTTTTTTAAGAGGTTGTTTGTTTGCATTTTTAAATAAATAAAAATTTGCTTGACATATTTTATGTGCCTCTTTTTTTAACAATTACTTGTCTTTTTTTTACGGGGGGGGGGAGGCTGCAGGCCCGTTGTTTCAATTTTTTCCCAAATATGGCAAAGAGTCTGTACTCAATAAAATTTTTACAGAAAACCAACTAAAACGACGGCCAGTCATGTGTAAAAACATGAACGTTCAAAAATCAAGACGGGAGGGGGGGGGGGGAAGGTCAATTGACCCCCTGACCCCGTAAATGACGGGCCTGTGAAAGTGACTATACGCAATAAAGTGGGAAACTACGGTGGTAAGATTCTGAAGTTAGGATTTGATCACACGCACACAAATCTTATAAAATACAGTCGAACCTCGTTATAACGAACTTAAAGGGACCATTAAAATCGATTATTATAAAACGTGGTTCGCTTTATCCAAAAAACAATGAACAATAAGACAAGGATTGCAAAAAAGTTCATTTTAGCAGTTATTTTTTTAAGCGTGTTCGAATTAACGAGGTTCGACTGTATTCTCAAAAATAAAAATAAAAACTAATGTGCTCAAAGAAAAAAAAAAGAAAATAAATGTTCTTAAAAATTTACGAAATTAACGTCCTTATATATGACGAAATTAATTTGACGAAACTAATGCTCTCAAAGCTACGAAAATGATCGTTAATTTGACGAAACTAGAATGAAGAAATATTTCGTTAAATTTGACGAAATTCGCATCCTCAAACCACTAACAAAAGCAGTTTCTTCAATTTGACGAAATGTTCGCTCGGAGCATATCCCTGGAAGTGGTTTCGTCAAAAATGAAGAAAATTTCGTCAAAATTGAAAGTCCATTTCTGAGAGTGTATTAGAGATGAGTTCGGGCTCATTTTTGAGAGCCCGAAAATTTGTAACCGAGCCCGCCCGAGCCCGAGTGATATTGTTTCGGACTAAAATCCGAGCCCGCCCGAGCCCGAAGGAAACTTTCTTGTATCAAAAACTGAGCCTTCTACAGTCTGAGATGATCTCTCTGTTAATGAAAAATGTTACGTCAAGTGTTCTTCATTAACAGAAGTTTCTAAATTTACTTAAAATGCTCCACTTCAAATGCATTACTGTATGACATATTGCAATAGTATTCGCAAAAATACACTATAAATAAGCGTTAATTAATTAATTTTTTGGGGAAAGGGGGGGGGGGGTACATTTGACATTGGTTGAACTGATTTAAATGTTCCTTTCATTTTCTCATAGTAGGAAAATGTTTATTTGCTTTGAATTTGTATGGAGATTGGCAATTGAATATCTGTGCTTGAGCCCGAGCCCGAAACCTATTTTCGGTTCTAGAGCCCGAGCCCGCTTCGGGCCCGGGCTGAGCCCATCTCATCTCTAGTCCTTATGGCATGCGTGTACTGTAGAAGTCGGACTTCACACCAAATCACGGTACAGTTGTAAAAGTGAAGCAGCGCACCCCAAATTGCCAGCCTAGCTGGAACACAACAACAAAAGTCCACTTACACCCCTTTGCCCCTCACTGTCTCACATTTATTTATTTTCTCTTCAATAAAATTGTTCACTTATAAATTCTAATTTCGTACTTATTTTAAACGATACAATTAAAATGGGAAATTCAATTTCGCGAGGTACAAAATCAAAGTTGATTCCTATCGTAAAAAATACCGCCTTTCAATAATTTAATCAGCAACTCAACCTAAAGACCTTCTACCGTCTCCCTGCCATAAAATTAGCATAAATTCTTCTTCCCCTATAAATTCAATTAGTTCGCCGAAACTTATAACTCTTCATTCAGCTTTTTTTCAGGAAAAAAAATTGTAAAAAACGAAAAAGTACGAGATTCAGCGCGTAAGCTAAATCAATGAAGAAAGCGTTTTTAAGAATGGAATACATTTGAAATTCATGCCACGTTGTTTTCTTGATGTATTTCGGGATAAGTGAATTCTACATTCAACTGTCCGAATTAATTATGCTAATGAATCGGGTTTCTGGCGAATATTAAGCAGCCATTTACACACATTTCAAATGTATATTTCATTCACGACTTCATAGAGCAGGATTGAACTTTTTTTTGGAATAAAAACAACTTAAGTTCAGGCCAGAACTGTGAAATGAACTTTAAAAAGTTAGTTTTAATAAATTAGGGCATAATTTGATAAAGGAATGACAAGTTTTACTGTCAAAAGAGTTGTGCAAGTATGTGCGGTTTAACCGGCCAGGCTGAACGGTACCTGTTTGCTGGAAATTTTGAGATTTTTTCCAATTCGCGTTGAAAGATTTTCCTTGTTCAAAAAACGATAAAAAATTTCAATCGATAATTTTTACGTTAATTTTGTGATTACTTTTCATTATTTTTTTTTTCGCGATTTCCCTCAATAGTTATGCATAACAATTACAGTAATTACATGTCTTTACAGTCAAATAATATTGTAGACAAATAAAAAACAAGCATATCAAATACAATTTTCAAATGCAAACTGCATTGTAAAAAATCAAAAAAGTTAACAAGGCATTAAAAAAACTTGCGATTTTTTTTAAAACCCCTACACCATTCCGTGAAATTTTCTCCAACCGTCAACAACGCAACTGAAAACGTAACTTTAAAAAAAACTGTTAAGTGTTTTAAAAATGCTCAGTTAGTCCTTTAAAGAGACAAAAAAATGTCTCGGTCTCTTATCTGTCCTTATTCACTTCCAGCTCAGAGGGACCTGCAATATAAAATACTTTTAAAAACCTAACTCAGTCCCACACTAGATGCTTATTTCTAATTTCTTACATGACTGCTCTAGAACTCAAGTAAAAAGAATTTTACTGAGAAAACCTAGAAAAGCTTTCAAGAGCCAAAAAATCCGCCAACACGCATTCGGAATTTCCGTTTCAAACACTTTTTCTCAAAACGGAATAAAAGAAAAAGAAAAAAAACTTCTCAACTAAAAATCACAAAGATGCTGCACAATCCCAGTAGCCACAAAGGATTGTATTATAGTAGCTTTTCAATCCGCAGTTCAGTACATGGTTCAATAAGAGTGTGCTACTCCCAGCAGCTGGAATTTCGCACTGCAGATTGGCGACAATGGTTCAATTCAGGGCGGAGCACTTGAGTCGAGTGCTGTCAGTTTTTATGATGAATCAAATTGAAAGGCAGCATTCTGTTTTTGCTCTTCATCCGATTCATTTTTCACCAATATCCTGCATTACTTGTGTGTGAAAGCATTTACACATCAACTAAATCGCTCAAATAATAACTTCTTGAGAGGCGAGTTTCACACTTCTGCAAGTGTAACACCTATTTACTGGATTTATTAATTTACTAGTGGTACCCGCACGGCTTTGCCCGTAATAGAAAAATTAAAAGGTCTTTTGGTTTGCCTGTATATTTACAAATAATGTATGGTGAATTTTCTCGCCAATTGGCTTGTACTCATGTTACGGTTCCACGTTATGATAATTTCGTAATTTACTCGTTCATCTTATGATAGTTTTGTTCCTAAAATTGGAATAGAAAAAGAACCACATCGAATTTTCGAAATATCGCTTCGAGGTGCACACCCCCATGCTACAAACTAACTTTGTGCCAAATTTCATGAAAATCGGCCGAACGGTCTAGGCGCTATGCGCGTCACAGACATCCAGACATCTTCCGGACATCCAAATATTCTCTTGACATCCAGACAGAGAGACTTTCAGCTGTATTATTAGTAAAGATTTACTTTCCGAATATGAGTAAGTATTCCAGGACATGAATTAGCAGTTTTTCAGATTTTTTCCCCTTTTGTAATGGGGCTGCATTAAGCAATTTAGCCTTTTGCAGACCTTAATTTTGACGCCCCGTCTCCCAACAGATAGAGGCACGTGGGCTCGATTCGATGCGAAACTGCCCTAGGGGTTTTATTTCGCAGAGAGCATTCAGAGCCTAATGAATACCCAACAGATCTTGTACATGCCGCATACTCATACAACATGGGCGCTGACGATTTTCTGCATCTCGAAAATCCACCGACTGGTCAACGCGGGCCAGAACCCGGAACCACGGCGTAAACGGCCAACGCCTTACCAAAACGGAACCCAGCCGACGTTTTTCAGAAAGATTAAATTATTTCAATTACGAAAACGATGACTGTTAAGTTCAAAGACTTGTAATACCGTAACGTTGATCAAAAATTAAGATGTACAACAATGTACAACGCACATTCATGCTACGTGTGCCAGTGAAGAGTATATTAGCATTTTTGTTTCATTAAAAGTAGTCCTTGGTTGAAACTGCAAATTCTCCTCGTAGCTTTTTAATTTCTAACCAACTTTCCACAATAACCCATGGAGAATAATTAACAGCTTTATTCTGTACTCTATCGTAAGTCTCAGAAAAAACAGTAAAATTCGATATAACTGAGCTGAATGAACCATAGGCGGCTCGCATGGGGAGCGGGGGGGGGGGGACACTGCCCTTTCATTTCAAAAAAGTAAAGGGAAATAGCCCCCCTCACTGTTCAGAGATAGATTGAAAAAATGTTTTTTACTGGGTGGATTAATTTACTTCACAAAAATTAAAATTTAACGTTAAATAAAAAGACTTTGGTATTTTATTAGAATGAAACTTGGAATCGGAAGGGGATAACTACGGTGGCCATCTGTTTTGATTTTCGAATCCAAATTCCACATTTTTTAGAGGTCCTTTCAATTACTTATGGTACAATTTAAAAATATAGCCAAATTTTCCAAAAAGAAAAAAACAAAATCAGTTTTAGGGGTGCCACCCCCCTCCCCGCACTCTTTAAGTGCGCACCAGCTGCCTGTAGAAGGAACAGTAATAAAAGAAACAAAACAAAAAATATTTTTCATTGCTGCAAATTAACGTTTACGTTTTAAACCCAATTACATAATACACCCACTTCAAGACCAATCAGTATTAACACTGAAACTTCGGTAAAACGTACATTTTTGTTGGTAATACTAGGTATGAAAAACAAAACTTATTCATGAATCAATGGACAACAAAATGACGGTGTTAAAACACATAATTTGCAACTAATGGGGTCGTTTCCAAAATTTTAAAAGTATTTTTTTCTGAAAGAGCATGCTTAAAAACATAGAATCTGATCATTTTTTAAATAATTTCTTTAAGTTTAATATTTTTAAAAAATTACTTATATCGGTGCTCTTTCATCTTTTAACACTTCTGCCGATGACATCACAAATGATGAAATGCCATTCAGTGTCGCCATTCACGGTCCAAAATATTTAATTCGCATCTTTACTCACGTGTATTGGCAACGATAGGGTTGATAGCAAGCGTAGCGCGCAATTGTAATTGGCTTCTTGATTATCATAACGTGGAAATGCGGTAGAAAGATGCGCCATAGTGCATCATTTGTGACGTCATCAAGATCACACCTTGTTTGAAGAATCGGACATTTTAAAAAATTAATTAAAAAATAACTGTTGGACTCAGAAAATGCTTTCATTTACCCATGTTTTTTTCTTTTTTTTGTTTTTGTTTATTCTATCAATTTCAGTGACAAAAAGTACTATTGTGCGTTCATGAGGAGAAGAGACTTCGGAACGCCTTCCCGAAAGCAAAGCTAAGTTTAGCGCGGGGGTGATCGCTACCGCTTTCAATTGAGACAACCCTAAATTTGGCGGGCATTTAAATTTGTAAAAATGTCTTTGTGTTCTTTCCTTTCGTTTCTAGCTTCGCGTAATTGTCGTCTACGGGGAATCTATACTTTTTAAACTGAAAATTTCAGAACAAAAATATTGTATTTACAAAAAAAAGTAAGGTATTTTGTTTTCCGAATGAAACATTTCTATTAAGGATAGGTTTCTGAATTTTGAACGATATCCTTTTAAACACTAACGTCCTATATTCGAAATTGCAAGTGCGCTGATGAAAAAAAAGGGGGGGGGGGCAGGAAAACTTCATTGCCACACAGACTGTGGCATTGAAATGCTTAAGGGTTGCGTTCGTTTTGAAGACTTAATATCTCTCTCCATCTCCCTCTCCCTTTTCTTGAGGGGGGGGGGGTGACTCAGTAGCTCTTACGGGTTGGGTCTTTTTGATGCATCTGTATGGATTGTACAAAATTTCAGATCATATAGAGCGGATATACAGTCAGTAGATCTACAGTAGCAGTTATTTTTGAAAAATGATGAAAACATTATTCGAACAAAAGTTGCCCCCCCCCCCCACCCAAAAAAAACTTGGTTGAACCAAAGGCGGGGACTGGGCAATTGTTCCAGAAAGGATTTACATGTGAGAAATAAAAGTAAATGAGAAAACAATAAAAAATCAATCTGAAATATTTAAAGCAATTGACTATTAAAATCAAGGCTATTTCTCTAAGTATTGCATGAATATTAATGTTTAGAAATATGTAATAATTTGCGATGCGTTATAAAAAGTGTCTTTGGTTTGAATACTGTTTTAAAATTATAGGTTCATCGGTTGGGTCCGGCTTAAGAGATGACGACTACCCCCAGGGCGAGTATTTTCAAGGCGGGGGGGGGGGAGGTAACCAATTTCGTTTCTGGGGGGGAGGCAGAAACGAAGTTAGTTATAACACTTCAGTACACAGTAGCCTAACGTAAACACGGATTGTCCATAAAGGACGTTACACTTCACCTTAGCCTCCCGCCTCGTCACTTTAGCCTCTCACGCAATGTTCGATGAACATATTGCTATAACGAACGCTTTTATTTGGACTAAAATATGTGAAGTCATATTTCTTATAATCCCCTCCTTCCCCCTTGAGACTAACTGTCCGAAGTTCATGAACCCCGAACCCTCTCTCCCTACCCCTTTAAGCGTGGCATCATTTGGGAACGACTCCTTAGGCTTGCTCTAAGTCACCAAAATCGCAGTAACAATTGTTTTAAGGGAAAAGACCGGATCCCCCCCTCCTTCCTGGATAGCTCTAGTCGCAATTTGTTTATGATCATGTATGTTTTTAATAAAGAATCATATCGCACTCCGGCAAGGAAAGTGACACAATTCAAAATCTGGGAAAACCGTACCGGCTATTGATCTAAAATCTAAATTTAGTGCTTTTTCTCGACACAAAAACCGCAAAGTTAGCTCACCTAAATGGTGCGGGGGGGGGGGGGGCGTAGAAACGATTTCATCAATAATGACACATCATTAAAATTTCATAATTTGGAAGAATATTTTTCGAGCTTAAAGTATGCATTATGTATCTATACTTCAAAAACTAATTAATAAACATCACATAATAAGTTGACTGCGCATATTGTAATGTTTGAGACTAAATCACTTAAAATTACTATTGCGTCAAACCTTAATTTTCTCCATTGCTGTTTTTTTTTCTTGTGGTTGAGTCAGTTTCCTTGCCAGTGTGGGATATGTTGAACAACTGAATAGGTTGACTATAGCAACGTTTCTTGATAAAAATAACGCATTTTACATTCAGAGCCAAGGACGGATCCAGAAACTATTCAAGGAGGGGGCGATTGATTTCACACCCTTACCCTTTTATAAATTCGCAAACCTCCGCCCCCCGCCCTTTCCAAACACCATGAAAGATCGTCTCATTTCAGTTATTTTGGGAAGGGGAGGGACTTCCTTTTTTACAAAATTGCAGAGGAGTGTACCAAACCCCATCCCTTACCTTAACGCCATCAAAGGTGTCCCATTAAAGTTCCTCTTTTTTGGGGGGGAGGGATGACTTCAATTTTCCAAACTTTCCTGAGAAGAGCCCTTGAACCCTATAACCCTATTTAATATCATCCAAAATCTTCTAAAATTGAGTTTTTGGAACTTTGAAATTATTCCTATACAAAGTTCAGATCTCTATCAGTAATGTGTTAAGAATAAGATATGTGCTACACTTTCATTTCCCAGACAGCAAGAGCTTCGTCAAACTATTGAAGACAGGCTAAAACAATTTTCAACTTCAGTATCAAAGACATGCCGTGGAAGAGTTCTGCATCTCGACTCAAGGAAGTGGGGATCGCCCCCACCCCCTTGTATCCGTCCTTGTTCGGAGCTGTATTAGAATACGGGCAACAAACTTTTGCTTATTTTATGATCCCCACACGTAACGCTCTTCCGTAAAAGTACTGGAAGAACTGAATTACTTTTAGAGTAATCGAAAAAACTTGGAAAAAAAACATATATTTTTTCGTATTTACAAAAATAAATAGGTTAAAACAGTAACATAAAACGTTGTTTCAGGCACTTATTCAATTATTCTGTAGATAACCATATTGGCATGTGAAAAGCTTTAATTTTTGTTTTGTTCCTTTTTTCATTTCTGAAGAATAAAAGCCATATTGAAAAAAAAAAAAAAATAGTACTAAAGTATTGAAATGTGTCACACAGAGTGCAACTTACCTACTGAGGCTTCCAAAATTGTTCGTAGGCTTTAAATGTGTATGGTTAAAAATGAAGTGCCTAGAAATCGAAATAGTAGTTCAATACTTTTTCATACTGTCTCTACATGATTACATCAATTCAACATTTTTTTTACAAAATATTGACTGTTTGAAATGGGCCAAAAATGAGGTGACAGAGAAATATTTTCAGAAAAATTCGAAATTAAAGTTATCGTCTGTCGTTTTCTTTCTTTCTTTTTTTTGTTATTTTTTCAATGCGGTGATAGTTAAAAAATCTTTTGGCATTAATTTTTGCTTGTTCACTTTACAAATCTACGTATTATTTTAAAAATGACTCGTATTCGCAAAGTAACAACAAACACAATTCGAAAACGCATTAATTCTTCATTATATTCGAAGTAAAACAGTTCGAAATATTGCAAAAGTAGTTCATTTATCCCTAAGCACTGTGTAATATTTAATAAACGCTTTAAAGAAGAAAATCGGATCGAAAATAAGGTGAGAAATGGTTGACCAGCAAAGTTAACAATATGCGATTAGAGTTTTATAATTAGAATACCTATGAAAAACTCACGTTTGAGAGCTGTGAAAGTTTCAGCAGAATAGAAGGAAAAATTTTCCTTCCAATTTCACCTGCAACTGTTCACCGTGTTTTCAGAAAATGTTTACTAAGCGTGAAAGACGGAAAGTTTAGGATTTCCTTCGCAAAATCAATGATAAATTAACCCAAAACGTATAGAAATACACTGCAAATCTTAAAATATCTTTAAGTCGAACAATTGTCTTAGTAGCACACCTTTTTTTCGGGAAAGAAGGTGAGAGGTAATTTCTTAGAAAATTATAGAACACTCGTCTTCTTACAGCGCGATAACGATGGCCAATTGCAACCTTTCTCAGTGTTGGTCTGAAGCCTCATCCCCAAAAGACGCATATAGAATCTTCCGATACCACGTGTTGGGGGCGTGGCCAAGTCTCAACTAGTGAAAAACGGACAATACTTTTGACTGAAGGAAACAACCCCATTGGAGATATGATGCGGAAAACAAGGAATTGCTTTTCAGTAAGCTTTTCGCTTTTGTCGGATATTCGTTTATCCACACTAATGGTGCCATTTTTTTTCTTTAAATCTAGTTTCTATATAGCTGAAGGAAATTGGAAAGCTAAATCAAGCTCAATCACCGCTTTAATTTAAAGTTTTCGAAAAATTGAAATACTGGAAAAAAAAAAAAGAAAAATATCACAAAAGAGAAATGTTTTTTACTGTAACCCTCCATGAAACTTTTACAGTAAAATAAAACACATCAGTTTAATTCCCTTCAACATTTAGTAGAATAGTATAAAAGTAGCGTTTTCATTTGTCGAAAGGGTACGAATAACTGTTTCTTCTGAATTGTTAATGCAAGGGTAATAACGTTTATCTTCAAAGACGAACTAAATCGTTCGTCAAAGAATAAAACTTAATCTCGCATGTCTCGTCTGGTCACAACTGCTGCCAACAAATTAGCATAAACTAGCTTTCTCAGTGTAAATTTAATTATCTTATCAAATTAGCCTTCTTTTCCTCCGGCTTCCAAGCTCTATCAAATGTTCGTTTATCGCTTGAGACTCAGTTAAAAAAAGACCAGAAACGAAGCTGTTTAGCATAAATCGATATGGCGGGAATTCCATCGAAGCACCTTTGAACTGGTGATTGTTTTGTAATGGATAAATGATTCTAATACAAACTCATTTCGAAAACCCTTTCCCCCACCGGATTTCTAGATTACAAACGTTTTTGAGATTGTGGGAAATTCGAACAGGATTGGCTAAGACATTTTAAATTGAATGAAGAGAGGCGCACAGCATAAAATTATGTTTCAATGAAACAATTTTATTCAGTGAGCCGCGTTATAGGAAACAGTTTCCTATAAGGTGCCCAAATATCCTGATATTATCGGGATTCTACAGACACTTGGAAATTTTAATTCTGAAATTTTGATCCGATTTTGTCCTGAAATTTCAGGGTTTGTACTCAATTTCAGAAATGAAATGAAGGAGCTTTGGAGGAGTGTTGAAGGACTAAAATAAGATTTTGAAGGAGTACTTTTGGGCTGTCCTTAAATGATGTCAAAACATATTTGACCCCCTTCCCTTTTTGTCACAAAGTGTCACACTTCACCTTCCTCCTTCTCTTGTCACATGTCATATTTTTCATAAACATACTGCAATAATAACTGTGATGTCACTTTTATCACCCTTTCTCTTAGCCTTGTCACAATTTTATGAACCCGTCTGCCCTCCCCCCCCCCTTTTACCATGTTATCTAACTGGGTGCCATGAAATCAATTTATATGCTCGGCGCATTTACCAAAAGACCAATTAGGCCATTCACTTTTTTTTTTATACAGCACAGTAAAAACTCGCTAGCTTGTGACTTCATCATCATCAGAAAGTCTAACTGATGGTAAAGCATTATCAACAAGCAGTTTTCCTTCACCAGGAAAAAGTGTGGCAAACGTTATTACAGAAGAAGTGACGTAAAAACTACCTGATCTTATTTTGTTGAAGTTTTGCTTCTACATGGTTCACTGTTAGGGTTATTTAATGACTGTCATAGAGGAAGATTATGTAGCCTTGAGCTAAAAAAGAAGGAGTTTTGAAGGAGTTAAAACCAAATTAAAGGAGTTTGAAGGTCCCTTCAAAAAAATTTCCCAAATGAAGGAGTATTGGAGGAGTTTTGAAGGAGCGTACGAACCCTGAATTTAAGTTCTCATCTTGATGTGTCCCGAACTTTGTTGAATTTCCAGATAATCAAGCTAAGAGCGCTATTTTTGATCTGTAAGATAGAAATTCCATTAATGTGCATTATCAGCAGTCACGATTTAGTGAAGCATATCTACAGTTTTCTGAAGCTTCGCCCACGGCTATCGTTCTTTATGGTGTGGTGATTTTTTGAGCAATCACATTGCTTATTGTTTTCATTTGACTGTTTTTGGTGTCCCGATGATTTTATTCTCCCCCTGCCTTCCTCTGCAGCACCACCGTCGACCGGCCCCTCCCGATGCTGCTCCTCAAGCGAAAACCGTCTTCAGGTTGCATCCATGTCCTACATACACACACGAATACATACACACACCTACACACACTCATGCCTGCACACTGACACAAACACACACACCTATACACACACACACAAATACCCACATACTCGTGTCTGCACACAGACAGAAACACACACCTATACACACACACACACACACACACAAATACCCACATACTCATGTCTGCACACAGACAGAAACACACACCTATACACACACACACACACACACAAATACCCACATACTCATGCCTGCACACAGACAGAAACACACAACTACACACACATACACACACCTACAAACACAAATACCCACACACTCATGCCTGCACGCGTACACAAAAACACACACACGCGCGCGCGCGCACATACACACACACACACACACACACAAAAGCCTGCACACAGACACAAACACACACAAACACACACACTTGTGATTGCGAAAAACATAATTTGAATTCAAGATGTCAAAATTCATTTTTTTTTTTTTTTTTTTTTTTGGAGATTTTTGTCAACAAAAATTTGCTGAACATGATATAGTCTTGTACTGGGTTGGAGTAACAAACGTTGCTTTGAGAAGCGTCTTCAAAAGTGCTCTTTTTTTTTTTTTAAACTGACCTGATTTTAGATCAAAGATCTAGGCAACCTATTCCTATATCATATACAGAGATATTTGCTACATTTTTTTTTCTTTTTCGTAGACGCAAAAAATACTCTTTGATAGTTTTTTATTGGATAGGGAGAATGATCACACATTCCTTAGAAATATAAATAAGTAAATGGACAAAAAAAAAATCTTTCTAAAGATGAAATTAAAGATTGCAGGGAAAGGAGACATGTAATATTTCAATTTCTAACATTAGGACTGTGTGACATTCTGCTTTTGAAAAATAACGAAATATTGAAATGCAATACAGAAGGTTTGCAAAAATCCAGACCGATGGGACAAACGGTTTTAATGAGTTTTTTTTAACATGAAAGTTAAAAAAGGATTCAAAACTTTAAAGTTATTTTATTTATCCTACTCCCCCCCCCCCCCAAAAAAAAAATCATCAGATAATTATTTTCTGCGCCTCATTTTGCTAGTTTTGAATGCGACATTGTTCCCAACTCATCGAAATATCATATTTTGATTCCAACTAGTAATATATTTATAAGATCCAAGGGTCTTCAAAGAATATTGTTAATTGGGTAAAATGACTGAACGGCTGGCTCTCCTTTGGTAAGAGGGCAAACGCATTTCCAAAAAGCAACATACGGAACACTTCAGGATTTCATCAAGTATTCTCCTCAAGGAGGGAAAAGGGTATTTTGAACAACCATTTCAAGTCCAGAAGGTCTAATCAAAGAAACACCGAAAAATACTTAGAACACGAGAGCGTAATATGCATGAGAGAAAAAAATGTGAGAAACTAAAACGAGATAAAAGTCAATAAAACGACAGATTAGTCCAATTCAAAAACCGGGCGCTGACGAGCGCAGTACTCCAGCTTAAGATCGCACCGTGAATGGGTCGCTTTGTTGCCAATCAGATGGTGATACATTTTTCCCAAATCATCGAAGATGTCATATTTAGATTTCAACAATCAATGCATTGAAAATATCCAAGGGCCTTCAAAGAACATTGTTAATTGCATATAATGACTGATCAGCCCTCCTTTTGTAAGAAGGCAAACGCATTTCCAAAAAGCAACAAACGGAACTCGTCAAGATTTCATCAAGGAGGGGTCTCCCTCTTCAAGGAGGGAAAAAGGTCTTCGGTACTACCATTTCAAGTCCAGAGGGTCTAATCAAAGAAACACCGAAAAATACTTAAGAACACAAGAGCGTAATATGTGTGAGAAAAAAATATGAAAGATAAAAGTCAATAAAACGACAGATCAGTTCAATCCATAAACCGGGCGTTGACGGGCGAAGTACTCCAGCTTGAGACCGCACCCTGAATGGGCCGCTTTGTTGCCAATCTGATGGTGCGAAATTCCAGCTGTGGCGAAGAGAAACACTTTTTGGTTGAGGACGATAATGCAACCTTGTGTGTGGCAGCAACAATGAAAACTTTTCTCCCCACCGACATATATCTTCTTAATGCCGAGGAAAAACTTACTCGAGATTTTTGGGAGACGGGTGTTTGCTTTGCAGTGATTTAGAACCGAGAGATGAATGTCGGTTTTGTGGAAAAGGAACCTGCTTGGAGGGGGGGGGGGAAGCACCGTGCATTAGGAGCATGTTTTTCTGCGCACAAGTAAGTTTTTATGTGATAAGAATCAACAGGTTGCTGAGGGTGTGTTTGCGTAGTAAGTTAGCTCAAAAAAAGTGAAGAAAATAATGTAATTTCGTGAAACAGAAATCCAAATCACAGTTTTGTCACAGACCACTGTTCATCCTTTGGATGAATGTCCGTCTCTCAGGTGGGTATAATTCAGGGTTAGTAATTATAGGTGACACTGTGCGTGCAAATTTAGTCGGCCTGTAAACTTCAAGTATCAAATCAAAATGTTACAGTCGGATCCCGCTACAACGCGATCCGACTTACGCGAAATGCCTATAACGCGAGTTTTTCATGAGTAATGAATTTTTTAGTGCAGACACAAATTACTCGCCTGCAACGTGAAATTTTTCGGAAAAGAGCGGCGGAGAGTAAGAATGGGCTTCGTTGACACTAAATATTGATTTTGTGAATGGACTTTCATCCCTTTAGCATCACTGAAAGCGGAAGTTCACCCACTGTATTAGTCTAAACAACGCTTTGCTTTAGTTTATACAAATAACCGCTCTGATTCTCAACTTTTTTTTTTTTCATTTTACGTATGAACGTTGATAAAATACATTCTGATAACATTCTGATCGCGCTGCATAAACCTTCTTCATTTTTTTATTATAAATATATTTACTATTTCTATACTGTTACGTGCTATAATAATGCTGTAGTGTACATACTGTAAGTACCATACTGCTTTATTTTAAGTTTCTCTCCCCCATTATTCATTGATTTTGTGCTAAATTACAAAATTTTATGTCAAATAATAACGTTTTTTCTAAAATACAGAAAAAGTCGTTTTTTTTTTGTAAAAGATACTGCAATATATAGTTGATAAATGGTTTGAAACAATATGAGGGGTGTTTGCAAACGTCTGAAACAATTGGGTATGTTTATAAAAAATTATTAAACATACCTTGTTCCACAACGCGAAATTCCGACTTACGCGAGGTGTCTTGGAACGCATCCCTCGCGTAAGTCGGGACTCGACTGTACTAGAAATGTTTTTTCTGTTGTACAGGTTTACGACAAATGGTTCATTGGTTTTCGCAACGTTATTTATAGAAGAGACGCCCAGCTTCGCCTCGATGTACATTAAAACATAAAAGGAATCCACGGATAATTATTTTTAAAACATAAAATGTACTTTGAAACTCCTGTACTAGAATCCATCCTGAAATAAACATTAAAATGCTTTTGATTGCATCGTACCCTTGAGTATACAAATGTCATCGTAAAGACACCAAATATTATCTATCGTGAATGAAGAGTGAACAGTCAATCAACGTGTCTGACCAGTGGACAAACGACATTTGCCCAGTCATTTTTTTTTTTTTTTTTTTTTGGAACCGTGTAGGTGGAAGTTACTATTGCCAATTCATCTTGTAAAAAATTTTTGAAGCCTGATTACAATCAGAAGAAGAAAAAAGGAACGAGAACTGTTTACACATTGGTCGGATTACCCTACTGAAATTTCTTAAAAGGCGTGGTTATAAACACGATTTTTATTGAACTCCCGAGTTTTGTCAAGACGAAGAGTTCTTTTGGACAAAAAAAAAATATTAATTTGAATTTTTGTCATCTTGAATTCAAATTATGTTTTTCGCAATCACGAGCGTGTGTGTGTATGAATGCGCATGTGGGTGTATGTATGCATGTGTGTGCGTGTTGTGTATGCAGTGCTGTGTGTGTACGCGCGCGCGCGTGTGTGTAGGCGTTCGTGTGTGTATGTAGGCATATGTGTTTGTGTGCAGGCATGACTGTGTGGGTAGTTGTGTGTATGTGAGTGTGTAGGTGTGTATTTGTGTATGTATGTGTGTGTGCATGTGTTTGTGTGTGTGTAGGTGTATATATGTATATGTGTGTGTGTGTCTGTGCAGGTGCGTGTATGTATGCGTGTAAGTGTAGGATATTGACGTAACCTGGAGATGGCTTTCGCTATAGGAGCAGCATCGTGAGGCGGCCGGTCGACGGTGATGATGCAGAGGGTGCTGGCGGGAAAATAAAATGATAGCACATCAAAACAGTCAAATAAGCAATCGTGATTGCTCAATAAATAAATAAATGAATCTAATACAATTGTATAATGAAGGGTCTTTAACCCTTTTTGGTAATAAAACAAATCAACAAAGTCGCCCTAAGTGAATTATTCCCACAAAACAAATTGAATCGGAAAGTAAATAATAGACCCGTGAATCTTTTCCAAGAGACCTGAGCCTTTTACTGACAGAACAATGGTATAGCATGGATCTCTCATTGTCAAGAACAATGGGAGTCTGAAGACTAAAATTAGCTTGCGTGTCAATTTGGGCTCGAGTCTACATAAAGCAGGACAGACTACACTCGGATGAGACGAAAAGAAAAGATAACGAAAAAAATGTATGAGCATGAACTAATCATAAGGCTGGAATTCGGATTTGAAAGTTAATTGGTAGTTCCTATGTTACGGGTGGGACAAATAGGACTAAATTTTCCTGACATACGAATAACTCCGGGTTCAAGTTAAAATTTTGCTAAAGCAGTGACAATACATTGAAACTTAGTTAAGTCGAACTTCGATGAGCCGAAAACTTCGACAAATCGATGTGAATCTTTATTACGTTTAACTGAATGGGAAATTAATGATATTCATTTTCGATAAGCCGTATTTCGTTGAGTCGTAGTATTTGATAAACCGAGTTTTATTTCACGTCCGTCGCTAGATTTTCCTTGATAACGTAACGCCATAAGTCGAAGTAGTTTTTATGAACAAAAAGAAAGGCATCAACAGGCGTCTGGAGAACGTGAACCGAATAAATTTCTGATATAAATTTATAAATTGACAAGAGTTTTTTTAACAACAAAAAAAAAAGAAACAAAGAAAGAAAGAAAAAAAAAGAACATTCAATCAAACATTTGCATGGGAACATAACGAATGAGATATGTTTACAATTTCAAATCAACATTCAAAAGTAGCTAGCAAAACGATAACTTTAGAATTATTGAATTGTAATGCATACATCAAATGCATACAGTGTTGCCAACTTATTTTGTAAAATAAAAAGTAAAAGTAATAGTCGACTCTTAATTAACCGGGATCGGATTATCAGGGACCGCTAAAAATGTTATTTAAATAACTATAACAAACGGAAGTTAGCACATTTGCATAAAAAATGATGTCAAAGAATTCGAGGAGTAGAGCTCGTGATAGAGCAAACAAGCACAAATTAACGTCCTTAATATCATTTATCACAACACAAGAAGGTAAATTGCAAGTTGCCATTATGAAACTGTAAATCTAGATAAACATTAAAATTTCTATCTCTCTCTCTCTCTTTAATTATTCTTTTGTATAATTCTTCCTTTGTAATAATGTCCTGTAGTATAAGTTCACATTTTATATCAGTTTTTGAATGTTTCATTAAAATTTGCATACATTATTCAGCATTAGGGGGTGCAACATCGATGTCAATGTTTTGGAAACATCGATGTTTTTGTTAAAACATCGATGTTTTACTTTCGACCAGTTATTAAACTATAGGAAAATCGTATACGTTACTACGGTGAAAATTACAACTTTAAAAACTCAAAGCTGGTAAAAGTTGCTTTAAAGTATTTGAGAGTGATGGTAACTTCTGTTCCATCGGAAAGAGATGTTTTTCTGACTGGTGGGATAGCCTGCGAAAAGAGAAATGCTCTTCTGGGGGACAAAGTAAACAAATTACTTTTTCTCCAAACTGTCAACACCAATATTCGTGGTTACTTATCAATTTCCCCCAACAAGTCGTCCCTCTATTACTTACAATTTGTGTTTAATTATTAACGAACAGTACAACACATATTTCTTGCTCTTAAAAATAATTGTTAGAATTAATATTGTATTTTTAAAACAATTAGTACAACTTTTCCTCATCATTCAACTGACGGTAAGTGCTACGATATATTTTTTTTATGTTCTTTTTTGATATAAATTTACTTTCAGTTTGAAAATATTTCATTATTACTATAACTAGTTTGTATTAATCGGTGCTTGTCTTATTATCAATTTTTGTCCTACTATAATGCCAAGATGTTGCGAAATTATTCTTATTAAATTATATTTATGATTTGAGGTTCAGTATTTTCAATATATTCGTCGGGAACGTAATCTTTTGTATTGCTTAAATTAATGTAGTATATTTAAAAATGTATGTTATACATTGATAAAAAGATCGATGTTTGGAAACATCGATGTTTTTTGGTCGATGTATCACCTTTGATGTTTTAATTTCTAACATCGATGTTTTGCCATCGATGTCGCACTTCTATTCGGCATATTTGCTTATCCGCGCCAAGGCATTTCCCGACCATCTCCGTTAATCGGGAGTAGAATCTTTCCAGCAGAATACAGCATCGGACGGGAGGCACTGGGCCAAATTGCTTTTAGAGGTCCCCCTGTTGTCAAACTTGACAATTTTAGCCATTTGAAGACTCCTAAAAAGTGGAGGACCGAGGCCACGGCCTAGATGGCCAATTCAGTAATCAGGCCTTATTGAGCCTTCTACCACCATCTGTTCTAAAATCTATCTACTAGACAGTAAGAAGTGGTGAA
Organism: Uloborus diversus; assembly: GCF_026930045.1. NCBI lineage: Eukaryota > Metazoa > Arthropoda > Arachnida > Araneae > Uloboridae > Uloborus > Uloborus diversus. The sequence continues at coordinate 7,007,812 of NC_072734.1, forward strand.
AAATCAACCACATGATTAAAAGTTACCTTGAATGACTGAAACCAGCACTTAAGAAGAACGTATGAAATGTACTGCCATGTGCAGGTAAAGGGCAGTAGCTGCAGAAATGAGTTTTTGAGTTAAGTTGAAGAAACGCATTTTGGATTCCATACTAACAACAAGGATATGTTGGAATTAAGACGTTTTTTCGCGTTCTGGAACGCAAATACATAACAAAAATGCAAATAAATAAATAAATAAATGAAAAATTTTCAGATACTGCTCTTGATCTGCTTACGGCAGTGTAATACAGAATCAGGAAGGGAAAATAGCGCACAAAATCTAAACAACCTTCTCCCATTGGAACAGATACACAACTTTTCACTTTCAAAGCAGCAGCTTAGCACACGCACGTGCAATGGCTAAAATGGAAGGGATGCTGGGGAAAAACAGAAGAAAAGTCGAGCCTGTAAACATACGTGACGTTCGAAGGGAAGTAACAGTGAAGAACACAGAAGAGTTCCCCAGTCACGCATGGAAGCGGGTGTTCGATTGTACTCCCAGGTTCTGAGATAGCTCTTTCACTCCCAAGGAGGGAACTTTGTGTCGGCCGATCCTGAAAAACGATAGAGGCGCCAGGACACTCCAACTCACCCAAAAGAACAAGAGAATCTTTTTACTCCTTCCCGCCAAAGCTTGGGAGGAAAAAGACGAGGAAATGCAGAACGCAGGGAGTTGTTTCCAAGACTTGTGCACCGAAAAGCTCCAAGAGAATCCGTACCCTCGCGCGATTTTAACGATGAAAAAAGTGTTGCGACGAATTAATTTCAAATTATAATACAGTAAAACGTGCTAAGTTGACCAGTATTGTCAGATGCAGAATTAGTCCTGGATCATGTATATCAACCTCCATAAGTTGACTACTTGTCTAAATTGACCATTACAGTGCTTATACAGGTTTCACTGCACAAAGTGTAAACTACTTTCACAGCAATCCAAATTTTTTACAAAGAATTGATATATCTCATGAATATAATATATTGAACACAAACAATTTGCCCCCCCCCCCCTGCAAAACTTTGTAATGATGGGCTAGGCTGGCGGGAGGTGTAATACGTATCTACAGGTTTAAACACATAGAAATAAACCAGAAAAATCTACAGAAATTAAGAACTATCGAACAAGTTTATTTTCATCTAACACTACATAATACAGAGCAAAGAAACATTTAAGATCACAAAATGTAATTTTTGAAATTACATATCAACTAGTACAGTTTTTGCAAGTAATTCTGGGTCTTACTTGCTATCTATACTTGGATCATTGTGTCTGCTTACGAAGTCTATAACAACTGCTATATCTTTCTCAGAATCAAATAGCATTGGTCCATTTATCACTAATTCCTCAGAAAGGACTGACACAAATTTCCGACAATGGATTACTTCATCAGCAATATGTATTTCAACATTACTGTGAGAATAAATCTTGTCTTTTTCTATTTCAGAAGCAGCAAGATTATCCCAGCTCTGTGTCCTGCACAGGTGTCTTCGTGTGGAAATCAGGCCATCACCTTCTCCATCCCTTTGCCCAGTAGTCAATTCTGTATTGCCTTGAATGAGTGCACACACTTCCTCTTCACTCCCCTCAGGAAACTCGAAATATTTATGCGGATTGCCAGCAAAGTCAACGGCGCTGCCTATAAGTAGTATCGGAATATTATGGTTATTGTCTGTACAATCCTTATTTTCACGAATGAATCTACGTATTTTTGTGGCACAGGTGGAATTTATACGCATGTCTCTTATGCCTTGACATAAGGCTTGGGCAACAGTATTAACAACACGGGTGTTCAGTACTATGGCCAGGGATTGTGCCTCAATCAGTGTAGTGTGAGGATGACCTATAGCCTCTAATCCTGGCTTTGCCATTTCGTTGAACTTTTTTACATCAGATCGAGTATTTTCAAACACATCTGCTCCTGATAGAGGAGCAAGAGCGGATATTACAGTCTTAATCCTCAGTTCATGTCCGTAGTTGGCTGCTATAATACAAGCGACCAATCCACCTTGGCTATAGCCAAATATGTTGATGGGTAAAGCCTTAAGCCCTTCCTTGGAGCACTGCGGATATCTGTTATGTAATGTTATTTGTATCTCTTCAACCACTTTTTTTGCTTGCGCAACTATTGATAGGCGTGCTGATGTCCAACCTTCTCTACATTTTGGTTCAATGACCTCAACATCTTCTCCAAATTTTCCTTTCGCTGCTTTCTTGATTGCATCACATTCAGACGCATCCATAGTAAGGCCGTGCAACAATACCAGAACACACTTGGGCAGAGAAATGCTTGTTTTTTCACTATCACGTTCTGTTGTTGAGGAACTTGTGCTTTCTGCCGATTTAGTCAAAGCAGCACCCATTTCCAACGGATGATAGGGCTGACAACTATAGAATAGATAAGCTACAATTAAAAATAAGTATTTTTTTCAGGTTAAACTTTATCAAAGGCAAGTTGGAAAAGATTTGAGATGCGAGTCTATGTTAGGTAAATTCGTATTTCTTTGATATTAATAAATTTAATATAGATTTTCCAAATTTTTATTGACGATCCTTACAGCTTGTATCGCTTTCCGATATTGCATGGGGTCTTGTGGGATCGTGTTTAATAGAATCGTGCCCAGAAGTATAAATAAACTCATTGCTGAAATGTCTACTTATAAAAATCTTCTTCAAATGAACTGAACACGCTTTTAATAATTGCAGGCTTTGGATGTGAATCGATGTTGTTTTGATTTGCGTCATTAACCACTGTAGCAGATAAAAAAAGACACAAATGTATTGTTTGAAACATAGTTGCCCACAAGGAGAGGGGGGGGGGGGGGTCATGGCACAGACTGCACCATTGAAATGTTTAGGAGGGGAGGTTAATCTTAGATGGCTTTTAGACACATTTGGGGGAGTCGCGTTCTTTAGGGGAGGGGATCTGTTATGTAGCATTTGAAGGAGTGCATCGCTGCCTTGGGTCAATGGGAACCCTTGATTAAAACCAGTACAAGCAGATTCTACAGCAAGGTTTTTTTTTTTCTTTTTCCTATCTTTTCTTTTCAGCAGTGGCGGCTCGTGCCTTAAAAAAGTGAGAGGGCCAGATCATGAGTGCACTGCCCCCCCCCCTTGGTTTTTGAAAAAAAAAAATATATATTTTTTTAATATTTAAACTTTTTTTGTTGTTAAATTAATAAAATTAAATTAATTTTCGCAACAAAATTAAAAACATGAAAAAGTAATAACTTTTAAGGTATATTCAAAACTAATATGAAAATAATCTACAAAAAATTGCTTCTCTAAATTGTCGTTATAGTAAGCTAATTACTTGAAGACAAAGAGTCAAGAAAGGAGCAAACGGTCTAATCTTGTGCAAATGAAGGCTTCTTCCTTTACTGTTGTTTATTTTACATAGCCTGAATCGCTTAAGAACATTCAAGCTATGTAAAATAAACAGCATACAGATAGGGTAACGGTCTCTGCGAATCCTGCTGTAAATATTGAAGCTGAATGCACTGGTGTTGAGGGGGAAAACACACACACGAGCAAATAACCCGCGACAACGTATAATCTGCACCTCATTAATTTTACACTTTTTAACAGATAATCTGCGGATTATATGCAGGATAATACGATACAATCTTTTTTTTTAATTTCAAGCACGTACGCACAAAAAAAAAAGGAAAATAAATAAAAATTATAAATTATTGTCTTCCGAAAAAAGTGAGGGGGCCCGGGCCCCCTCTGGCCCCTCCCACGAACTGCCACTGCTTTTCAGAAAAACCGCTATGAAATGCAAGTAGTCTGTAGTTGAAATAAAAAATTAAAAAAAAAAACATTGGGGGAATTCACCTTGGGGTTTGGAGGGACTCGCCAAAAGAAAAGACGGTTTTCAACCAATTAACATTACCTTTGCACTATTTTTACAAAAAAATTAATAATAATAATAATAATAATAATCCACCCCCTTCCCCTCCAACTACAGCCTCGAGGCCAAGGGAACTAACTCTTTTAAAATTCGAGAATAAGACAGTGGCGATCAAAAACTGCAAAACCCAAGAAGAAATCATTTTGGTAAGATCCACAAGTCTTTCCATAGATCATAAGCCACAAGGTCAAGGAGACAGAATCCACGATAAAGAACTCTAGATACATTTGATAAGGAACCCTCCATGTTTTGAACATGACTTGCCGCCGATAAGATTACCACGAAGAAAAAAATGGAACACACATTGACATTAAATAAAAACCAAAAAAAAAAAAAAAGATCATCAGGCAATGACAAGAATGGTAGAAATGAAACGAAATAGTGTGGTAACTTTTCTTTTATCTCTTTCTGTTTCAACTAGAATGATGAAATTTTGAGCACGTTTTCGACATTTTAACATCAACTATTTAATGTAAAAAATGGTTATAGTTTAAAATATGTTGATATGGATTCCCCCCCACCCCAACTATTGAGAACCTAGTAGTACGAATTCGTCAATAATAGGAACATCAGTAAAAAATCAAAAGATAGCAATAATAATTCACCGAGATTTTTTATTAACAATTATGTAGGTTTTTCAAGGAATTTTATTATAAGGCCCTGATAACATGACGTCCATCGGAGTCAAGGGCTCCCATATAGGGGGGCAAGGGGGAGGCTCAAACCCCCCTTAGAATTGAGAACTTCCTTGCTTTTAGTGCTTTTTTCGTTGCAAAAATGTATAAAATAATTTTCCAGCCATTAATGAATGAGTTATTAAAAATGTCAAATTTTAACGACGCTGATCTGTACTGAAATCTGTTTCCATGGATAAAACATTCTGCTAAACCATTGGGGAAAATTTTGAGCCCCCCCCCTTTAAAATTTTGCATATGTACGCCCTTGATCGGAGTTGAAGTTATCTGAACTAAATTACAACTTTTGCATCAAACATTTTCTTAATCATTAATGAGACTTAGTTTTGGTGCTTTAGCGAACCTTCTTCATACGGTAATTTCCAATTCGACTAAGTAAATAAGTTCAAGATACAGTATGACACCAAGTATTGATCTTGTCAAGACAGTCATATAATAAAACGGTAGAAATGAAAACAATAGAAACAAACATATTCACACTAATTCAGCAATTTTTAAAAGTAAACAATTTGAGACGCATGACATAATGCCTCAACGCAAAAGCTTTCCATGTTGAGGTTACAGTTTAAAAAAAATGACAGTGTAAAAGATGATTTCATGAATAAACATGAAATAATTTTTTTACTGTATCCAATTACTTAATAGTTTTTTCCTCATTTTCTTTTCCTTTTTATTAATTTGGTTATTATTTTTATTAATTTTGCTATGCATTTCCAAATATTTTGATCAACATGCTTTTTCAGAAAGAGTCACAAATTTTCAATACATACTGCATATCAGTGTCAGAATTTCAAAAGCAAATTTCGGATTAATCTGAAACTTTTTGCAGCAATCCATTCCGCAAAATAATAAGCGACACTCAATTTTGTATAACGTTAACGCCATCTTTCTTCTTGTAAAACAATTTTTCTAATAACGCCAGATCTAGTGTATGACAGAGAAAGCAACTGTATTTTCGCAACGGCAATGGGGTTGTTTCCTTCAGTCAAAAGTACTACTTTTAGTCACTGAAATTGATAGAATAAGCCAAAAAAAAAACATAGACCCAGGAAATATTTTTATTTTCCCAACAGCTGTTTTTTAATTTATTTTTTTAAATGTTCATTTTTCAAACAAGGCGTGGTCTTGATGACGTCACAAATAATGCATTTTGGCGCATCTTTCTACCACGGTTCCATGTTATGATAATCAACAAGAGAATTAAAATTGCGCTCTACGCTTGCTATCCACCATATCGTTGCCAATACAGTGAAACCTGTGTAAGTTGACCACTTGCGGTGCAGTACTTTGGTGGTCAACTTAGACAGGTGGTCAACTTATAAAGGGGGTAATGATTTTTTTTTTTTTTTTTTTGTAATTCTTGCACCATGTATTCATTTTTTGACTAATTGACACCTACTCTTTCTGTTCAACTCACTTTCATTGTTTAGCATTACTTTGAAACAATAATTTAAGATATTATTCAAATATTTTTAGAGATTATTTTCCCAGAATGACGTATAATGTGTCATGCAAATTTAAAATTTCAGTAAATTGATCAAAAAAAAAGTCTTATTGTTTATGAAAAGTTACTCATTTTATATTAATAGTTCCTAAAAATTTATAGCTAATCAAAAATTACAAATTTTTTGCTTAACAACAAAAGAAAAACAAGTTTGGAGAATAAAAGGGTTCTTAGTAGTTTTCCCATGTGGTTAAACTCAAAAGGAGGTTTAGTTATGCTGCTGTTTCATTTAGTTGGTAAAATGCTGGTCTGGCATCAAAAATATTCTTGGAAAGCTATAAAAAAAATAATAATAAAAAATAATTTGCTAAATAAAATTTAAAAAAATAAACCAAGTGGTCAACTTACAAAGGGTTTTTTACAATACTCCAAACCAAATTTGGCGTTCATTAGTGGTCAAGATAGACAGGTGGTCAAGATAGAGAGGTGGTCAAGTTACAGAGGTTTTCCTTCATTATATGAGATAGGACTAATTCCGTTCCAGACAAAAGCGGTCAACATAGACAGGTCTTACAAGGGTGGTCAACTTTAAAGGTTTTACGTAAAACCTGTAAAGTTGACCACCCTTGTAAGTTGACCACCCGTCTAAGTTGACCGCTATTTTCAGGCACAGAATTAGATCTTATCATATAATTCAGCCTCTTTAAGTTGACCATCTGCTTAAGTTGACCACTAAAGTAGAGCACCACAAGTGGTCAACTTACACAGGTTTCACTGTACACGTGAGTAAAGATGCGAATTAAATATTTTGGTCTGTGAACGGCAAACACTGAATGGCATTTTATCATTTGTGATGCCATCGGGCAGAAACATAAACAATGAAAGCGCACCGATTTAAGTAATTTTTTTTTAATATTAAACTTAAACAAATTATTAAAAAAATGGTCATATCCCATGTTTTTAAGCATGCTCGCTCAGAAAAAAATACTTTTAAAATTTCGGAAACGACCCCATTTAAATTTAGATAGAACAAATATGAAATAATTTTTAAAAACTGCATTCAAACATCTCAAAACCTTCATGTCGATTCGATTTTTTCTTCAAGCATTTAATATTATGCTTTTTATGAATAAATTACACTATTTTTAATGTGAGACACACTAAAAATCAAGATTGCATATGAGTGACAGAACATAAAATATTCTATGAATTAATTTTCAACTTTTGTTGCAATCAATTCCGCAAAAGAATTAACAATATACTCTGTTAAGTTCACCGTTAATGGCATCGCCTTTCTTCCTGTAAAACAGTTTTCTTTATTCGAAACCTACTTTATAGCAGAGAAAACAACTTCACTTCGCTACGGCAAATTCACGGGAGGTGACTTTACAAAAGATGATTTCCAAAACTGAAGCATTACTTGCTCAACACTGACTATAAACATGATGGAATTTGTATCAGGAATACTTAACCGTTTGTCCGGCGGGCCGGCACTGGACCGCGGAAAGATCTGACTGATCCTCGGAGACTTATGTACCGTACTGTAAATGAAAGCCATTTTCTTCGCTATTGCTTTTTGAAAATATCAGCTTAAGTAAGTAGTTGAAATAGCTTCGCGGAGAGAAGGACACCTGTGTATATAAAAGAATCATAATTTCGCGAATCGCAGTATGTTTCGCCTCCCCCCCCCCCTTGAAATTCTGAAAGCGTTTCGAATAATCAGCGATTCGGTCAGTCGGAGTCCGGGTAATTGGATTTTTACTGTTCTTCATTTTTTCACCTAAGAACGAGTTTTCTACAACCTTATCTTCAATTTCCATTTAAAATTTAACATCGGCCCGCAATATATGATAGATATTAATGTCAGTTTTTCTTACTTAATCTTCATCATTTATTATCCAGTCACATTAAAAAGCGTGAATTAGGTAGTTTTTAAACCAATGTGCATTTCGCCCTGGTATATGGGAAGGATGCATTTTTAGAAAACTTAAAATTCTTAACACATACTAATACCTACTTACTGCTTAGTTACAGCGTAAACCCTCTTATTTTTAATTAATGTGCATGGTATGCTTCAGGGGCGCCTCGAACTTGCATTTTCAGTAGAGCGGAAAATATCAAGTTGCCGAATAGAACTGCAAATCCTCATACTATAAATAATAGCCGATGATCGAGTAACCCGCGTGTTTCACTAATGAAACTCGCGACACGGCATGATAATTTGATAATATGTTTTGGTAATGTTTTACATGCATGGAAAGGTTTTATTGTGACACGGCTGAACTCGATCCGGCAACTTAACTGTTTTACCGGTAAGACCGTGTCATTTCAGGGGAATGAAGAGACGAAAAAAAATGGTTAGCAATGAATGCTACCTACTGGTTAAAATTTCAAATATTAAAATATTACCAAACAGGCAATGGCTTCGTTTAAATGTAGAAGCAATTTTCACCCGTCATACCTTGACGGGCGACTTTTTAGTTTTGACGAAACAAAAACTGCGGGTATGCACTCAAACGTAAATCTAATGAAAAGCTAAATTCGGACATTTAAAAATCACAACACTGAAACTCCAAATTTTCCGAATCGTCTGACACAATTTGCAGAAAATAAAGAAAAATTCGGGTACGTCGCATCGACCTCCCGTAAACTCCCATCGAGGAGCCACTGTATATCCTCTGCCAATATTACAACCACGGCCAGTGGGCGGTCGTTCCAAGCTCGTCAGCTTGCGAGATCGAGATTTTCGCTCACGTGATCGGTTGTGACGTAGAAATGTCGCAAAGTTGCATTTTAATCTACTCGAACTTAGCTTGCGGCTGGGTTTGAGTAGATTAGAATACTACTTTGGAACATTTCTACGTCACAACCGATCACGTGAGCGAGAATCTCGATCTCGCAAGCTGACGAGCTTGGAATGACCGCCCAGCGGCACCCCGAACTTAAATTTTTGGGAGAACGAAAATTCTCAATAATTTGTCGAATGGAACTCCAAATTTTTTCCGAATGGAACTCCAAATTTTGCCGATGGAACTCCAAATTATGCCGAATGGAACTCTAAATTATGCCGAATGGAACTCCGAATTTTGCCGAATGATGATAATTTTGCCGACTCTTCAGACAAAATTTGCCGAATAAGGAACTTTTTGGAAGGCCACAGTGACCTCTCATCGGGGTGCCCCTGACCGCAGCACTACCATTAATCTACTTCAAATTATGCACATTTTTTCGGTTATTTGAACTTTCAAACTAAGATTAACACATTGACTGCGTCGTCGACAGCCTATATATGGACTCCCTGCGCTAAGCTAATTATTTGAAACAATTTGAAGGAAAACATTTTATTGGACTTTTTCATGAATAATGCAGCATATAATGAAGGTGTACATTAGCAGGCTCAGGGTTGGTGAAATTAGTCTCTTCGTTGTCGATCTCCCTGTCGCTCAAGTTGCAACTGTCCCTATCACTGTCATCATCGTCAACTAGCTCATCATCCGATAAAGTAACATATTTCACTGCATCTTCGAGCGATATATACTTACGTTTGCTCATTTTACGTTTTTATTTACTCACAGACTAAAAAACTCGCTATCTCGTTTGATAGCGCGCACGCCTGCTTGCATCAGAAAACGTTTTCACAGCAAACGCAGTAGTGGCTTTGAACTTTGTCTAAATGTTCGTTTATGTGCGGCAGAACAGCCAGGAACGTCAATGGAACCCGCTCAAAAAATATAGCAACGTGTTGGCTGGAGGACGAGTTATCTCGCCCCTAGCGAATACAGCATAATTCTAAAGGACGAGTTATCTCGTCCCTAGCAGGCAATGTGTTAAGTGGAGCTAATCATACAAAAACAAAACAAAAGAGAAAGATTATTCAAACGAGGCGACGCAGTACAAAAACAAAACTGAATAATTTCACAAAAGACTGATAAACTGATATATCACTGAAACAGCGCATAATCCGACAAGCGCAAGGAAGGATGAACATTCAAAACGGTATCTCCACAACGATCTCATTAAGGCAAGTCCAGTAAAATTCGCCCATAAATCTCTTAAGGGAGGACGAGGTAATGGCGCTTGAACGAAACGTGCGCCTTCGACTGAAAGGACAATGACGATGGACTTAATTAGCACCATTTTATTGATTCGAACACATTCGTTCCAACCTCAAAGTGTAGGGGGGAGGCGTTTGGGGGGAAGTGAAGGGAAAAAAAACGGGAAAGCAATTTCTAGAATTAATCACGGTTTATCGCATATTCGTAGTTTTTTTCTTCCACCAATCAAAAAAGATCGTTCGATCCTTCTTCGAACTTTTTTTACTGACAAAGTTTTAATGTCGGTAGCAGTAAGTTTTCGTTTTTTTTAGTTTCGTTTAGGTGCAGTTTTTTTTTCTCCTTCCAACATTAAGTTTATAAACTAACTTATGCTTCAACAGTCAGAACAAGTTCAAGAAAATGCCACAAAAAATCTTTTTCCTAACAAATGAAGTAAATATTTTTGCAACAAATTTTAAATCAAGCAAACCAAGCAGCATACTATGTTGCAAACCAAATCTCTGCGAAACATTTCTCAAAGCTTCTTATGAAAGAAATGTCTAGACACAATATAAAAATGGGAACATCTTTAAAATACAGTTCAAAAGTTTTCTAAATAGAAGTAAAGAAAAAAAAAGATAAATTAATTTGAATTATGGCATTTTGAATTCAAATTAAGTTTTTCGCAATCACAAGTGTGTGTATGTAGGCCTGTGTGTTTGTGTTGAGGCATGAGTGTGCGGGTATGTGTGTGTGTGTATAGGTATGTATATGCATGCGTGTGTGTTTGTGTGCAGGCATGAGTGTATATGTGTGTATTTGTGTCTATGTGCAGGCATGAGTGTGTGTGTATGTGTGTGTATTTATGTCTGTGTGCAGGCATGAGTGTGTATTTGTGTCTGTGTGCAGGCATGAGTGTGTGTGTGTATTTGTGTCTGTGTGCAGGCATGAGTGTGTGTGTGTGTATTTAGGAACATCATAACAGTCAAATGAGAACAATAAGCAATCGTGATTGCTCAAAAAAAAAATAATAAGTTAACCGAAAAGAACTGAAAAGAAGTACAAAACATTAACTCATTCAAATCTATTTCAGTAAATAACATCAGACAGCTCATTGTTTTATTTAATCTTACATAATGCTTTTAGCACAATCAGCTAGTAAAAACAGGTCATAAAAAATACATTGGCTTGAAAAGAAGTAAGTTAATTGTTTTCATAGGTAAAAATCATTCAAAAAGAAAATCTCTACTAGGGATTCCCACCGACAATTCCCAGATGTACTTCTTGAAAACAGTCCATCTTCAAACATGCAGAAAATAAAAATTTGAAAAACAAAGAAACAAAGAGAAAAACGTAGATTATGTCTGCTCAAATTATTTTGAAAGCATTCGATTTTTGTTAATAGTTCATAATATATGTTGAAACATATATTTTCAACGTTCAATTTCAAGCAGAGATCTGTTTAATTTTGCTGAAAAAAAAAAAAAAAAAAGAAAGAATTTTGTCACCTTGAATTCAAGTTATGTTTTTCGCAATCACGAGTGTGTGTGTGTATGTAGGCGTGTGTGTTTGTGTGGGGGGGGGGGTATGTGTGCAGACATGAGTGTTTGTGTGCAGGCATGAATGTGTGGGTAGTTCTGTGTATGTGTCTGTATGTATGCGTGTGTGTACGTGTTTGTGTATGTGTGTGTAGGTGTATGTATTTGTGTGTGCGTGTGTGTACGTGCGTGTATGTATGCGTGTAAATGTAGGATATTGACGCAACCTGGAGACGGTTTTCGCTATAGGAGCAGCATCGTGAGGAGCCGGTCCACGGTGATGGTGCGGAGGGTGCTGGCGGGAAAATAAAATGGTAGGACCTCAAAACAGTCAAATAAAAGCAATAAGCAATCGTGACTGCTCAAAAAAAAAGTTTTCTTGTTGAATTTTCCGACGTGACTTCATCATTTTTTCACTTCGAACTTCGAAGTCACCGCGCCATTTATCTAAACTATATTGTATCAACTTGTGCGTCTGTTTCTAAATGCACTATTCAAGACAATTTTTAAAAAGACGGAAGTATGATCATATTTCAATGAAGGCACTAAAGAATGATTGATGACGAGGACATCAGAACATGAGTTATGATCCCGTTTTCATTCCCACAAAATGATCTCAGAACGGTCATTAATGGCTTCTGACATGACTCCTAATTCCTGCCTTTATGGCTATGGAGTAATGAACTTTCCACACAACACGTCATCGAGACAAGATTCCGATGTTTTATGAATGCATTCAATATCTAGTCTTTCACGAAACCTGACCATTTAAATAGTCATTAAAAGTTATAAATCATTTCAACAATGGGGTCGTTTCCAAAATTTTAAAAGTATTTTTTTCTGAAAGAGCATGCATAAAAACATAGGATCTGACCATTTTATAAATAATTTGTTTATGTTTAATATATTTAAAAAATTACTTAAATCGTTGCGCTTTCATTGTTTACACTTCTGTCGTGTGACATCACAAATGATGAAATGCCATTCAATGTTGCCATTCACAGAACAAAATATTTAATTCGCATCTTTACTCACGTGTATTGGCAACGATACGGTTGATAGCAAGCGTAGAGCGCAATTTTAATTCGCTGCTTGATTATCATAACGTGGAAACGTAGTAGAAAGATGCGCCAAATTGCATCATTTGTGACGTCATAAAGACCACGCCTTGTTTGAAAAATCGGACATTTAAAAAAATTAATTTAAAAAAAAAACTGTTTGGAAAATAAAAGTATTTTCTGAGTCCATGTATTTTTTTTTTTTTTTTGCTCATTCTATCCATCTCAGTGACTAAAAGTAGTACTTTTGACTGAAGGAAACCGCCCCATTATCCCACCAAACGTTTATAATAACTGCAGGAGTTCAGTTAAAATATGGAGGAGCTTCGAGGTTTTTTCAGGAACAACATAAAAGGTTGAATTACGTACTGAAAAAAAAAAAAAAAACTTTAAAGCAAAATTGTAAATAATGTTCAGAATAATTCTGTAATATTTCAAAAGAATGGTTGATTGTCTTCAGCACGTTGCGTTGGAATGTAATGTTTCTTAAATGCTTTTTTTTTTAAATTTATTAAAGACTAGCTGCGTAGCCCGGCTTTGCCCAGTCCACCTTGAAAATGAAAATTTTGTCAAGTGAGTATTTTCAACAATCAGGCTTAAATAAATAATAATAAAACAATACAAAATTTCTCTCCCAAACAATGACGACAGATATTAAAATACTTTTAAGAAATTAAATCAAGAAAAATGGATTTAACATGCGTAACCATGGAAACACAAAATAATATAAATTTAAGGAGTTAAAATGCGAAAGAAAATGGTTAACAATATGAATGGAAATGAAATTTTTACTTTCTGCTATATCTAATATATGGAGTTCTTCTTGCAACTGAAAACTTCTCATTTTCCAAAAAACGCTTCTAATGCACACTGAGCGTTTCGTGATCATTGTTTAAAAATACTGATAAAGCAAGAAATTGAGGAGGGTGGAAAACAGAGAAACTGTTCCTATTTTGAGAGGAATACTAACGGAAAATAATCGGTAATCAAGAAAAAACTCGACTTCCCAAAGCGAAGACCTTTTATTTGGAGTGACAGCTACCAAAATTCTTGACGCATGGTTGCCCATTCTTTTGGCTCGAGGCGCGGGGAAAAAGTTCCGCAGCGGGAAATCTTTCTAACCCAATTATAGCAGCAAGAGGCCGGCAAGCTATCTTTTGCTATGTCTTCTCGCAAGAAGAATTCCTGCTGAGAAGTTGGCCCTCATAAAAATTTGATTTAATGTGACGGAATTACTCTGAACGGAAAAGGTGTTAAAGATAAGAGTCGAGTTCTCTTTCTCATAATTTTTTTTCTAGTAGTTTCCCCAGGCTGCGAAGTCGAGACTGATTTGGGGGTAAAGGAATCGGAGTCTGAGGTTTTACAATTCCGAGGCTCGCCATTTTCTCTCAGAGTCCGCAACTCTGCTGATGCTACGAGTCGGCGTCGTGAAATCGATTGAATTTGGAGAAAAGGAATCGGAGTCGGGAGTCAAAGTCGGAGGCATTAAACATCTAAGAGTCGGAGTCTGTCATTCTTCCTCCAACTCTGCTGTCCTGGATTTTCCTGACAGAACTAATAGAGTAAAAAAAGATTACAGGGAGAAAAATTCGAAATCGTTCTACGACATTCAATTTAATATTTAATTATTTTTAAAGGCTGCATAAACGGAGTATTCAAAAGCGCCAAGCGTATAACCTAAGACCCCTATGTATACGAGCCGGCGCATAGCTTAAGATCAGCCATTTTGGATCGGAGCGCAAGTTTGAGTGGTTGTCTTTTCTGGCGAGTCATCGCATTTGGTGATTGTTCACTGCGAGCGATTATTAGCGGCACGTGGATTGTTCATAAAATAATATTTACGGCAAATTTGGCGAAACTCGAAGCTTAGATGTGGTAAACCTAGCAGCGCAACAATGAAAAATCCGATCCAAAATGGCTAAACTTAAGCTGATGCGTCGGCCTATCTATATAGAAGCTCTAGTATAACTGTCATTTGGGTTCCATCAACAAAAAAAAAAAAAAAAAAAATCCCGGAAAAAATAGAATTAAAAAAAATTTCGTGGAAAAACTCGAAGCCACTACGACATTTAATTTAGTACAGTGGAATCTCACAAACTCCGTTCTCGATAACCCGTGCGAAGCAATAAAACTTGGCCACACTTTTGTCCGATAAAAAAATTTTCACTTGGAAAAACCTTTTGCACGCGCATTCCTGATAAGCCGACATTAACACAAACTGGCCACTTTAGGCCGAGTTTTGAGACCCTAAGTTATTTAATTGATTTTTAAAGTCGCGCGATGCGCAGAGGGAACATTCAAAATGGCCTCGCGTCTAACGTCTTTGGTGTGAAAAGATTCTGATCAGATACGTACCGATAAAAAAACAAACAAAGAGAATGGTTCAAGGCCTGTCACACGGTATTCGGGTCAATTACGAACCATGCGGCCAATTTGCTGCTAAGACCATTTTGATATAACTAACACACAATTACAATTTACTTGAATAGAAATGATCTAAATCCAAATTACATCTATTTTAAACGTCTCGGCTGTCTGACAATGTTCAGGGCTTCAAACACCTATTTGTAGTCCAGAGTTGCTCATTGGTTTTGCAATCAATATTTCGCCCTCAAAACAACGAGCTTCCCCAATTACAACTAATTTAGATTTCTTTATTTTTACAAAACAAGCTGTTCTTAGTAGTAAATTACCGCCCTAGGCCAGGGCTAAGGCCAGAAATACTTAAATACACCGCCAGCTCAGTTATCCCATCCGAGGACTGCAGTTTCGTGCTTTTTAGCACTCATCAGCCCGGAATAGGAATCACATGAGCTGGAGGTGAAAAACCTCTTAAGGGAGCCAAGGGAGCCAAAGAAACTGGTAGCTGATGTAGAATTAGCACACCAGATGAGTGATCGCAGCAATGGTGCGGTTCAACTCAAAGATTGATCGCAAAGCATGGTACTTTGTAGTAAATTACCGCTCTAAGCCAGGGCTAAGGCCAGAAATACTTAAATACACTGCCAGCTCAGTTATTCCATCCGAGGACTGCAGTTTCGTAAAGCTTAGTGCGGTAATTTACAAAAAAGTACGATGCTTTGCCATCAATCTTTGAGTTGAATCGCACCATTGCTGCTCTCACTCATCTGGTGTGCTAATTCTACATTAGCTGCCAGTTTGTTTGGCTCTCTTGGCTCCCTTAAGAGGTTTTTCGCCTCCAGTTCATGTGATTCCTATTCCGGGCTGAAGAGTGCTAAAAAGCACGAAACTGCAGTCCTCGGGTGGAATAACTGAGCTGGTGGTGTATTTAAGCAGTTCTTAGTTCAAGATTTAATTATCTTTTGACCTCAAATCCACCATTTTCTTCTACTTAACTATGCTTTCCCCGTAAAGAAGCTTTTGAAAATGTCACTGCTAATATATTCAGAAGTCATTTGTGAACAGTAACTTGTAAAGATTTAACCACCCCGTCTTTGCAGAAAAGCCATTATTATTATTCCTCAAGATTAATTCTATACCCAAGACAAGACCGACGCAATTGGTGCTTCATTGAAGCCCGCCCACAAGCAAAGCACCAGGGTTTAGATGATATTAGCGAAGCCGAATCCGCGGTCATTGGTCGAACAGTTCGTTTGATTATCAAATTATCAATCCATCGACGGGCAAAAGACAAGATCTATTTCTCGTTAGACGAAGAATAATGAACTTAACGAAAGATTCAATCTGATAAAACGATCGATAAAACTAGGGAGGGATTTTTCGGCACATTTACCATCCTTCAGCGTCTATGAAACTTTCGAAGACTACTTTTCCGAAATTTGTGATCGATAAAGATAGGTATTGATCGTAATCGATGAAGGTATCTCCCCCAACGGGATGGCTAATAAGAACATCTTAAAGAAAGTTGGTAATTAACTTTTAGTGCTAGTCTCGTTCGTTGAAGAAAGACAGCAAAAAATAAATAAAATAGTAATTCCGAAAATTTGTAGGTTACTGAACCGTGGGTTTACTTTGCACAACTTCAAAATTTTCAGCATATCAAAAGGAGCTTCAAAAAGGAACATAGAAGCCCCTATGTCGGCAAAGGTTGTAATATCAGTTTTCTTCTTTTTATTTTACACTAGTGGTACCCGCACGGCTTTGCTCGTAGTTGAAAATTAAAAGGTCATTCGGTTGGCCTGTATCTTTACAAATAATGGATGACGAATTTCTCGCCAATTGGCTATGTTCATTCGCCCTCCCACTCCACGTCATGATAATTTCGTAATTTACTTGTCCATCGTATCATAATTTTGCTCCGGAAAGTGTTCTTAAAATTGAAATAGAAAAAGAACCACATCGAATTTTCGAAAAATCGCTTCGAGGTGCACACCCCCATGCTATCAACTAACTTTGTGCCGAATTTCATGGAAATCGGCCGAGCGGTCTAGGCACTATGTGCGTCACAGACATCCAGACAGAGAGAATTTGAACTTTATTATTAGTAAAGAAAATGCATTGCCAAACAGAACAGCTCATTGTATCATCCAACAATTCTGAAGCTACTATTTAGAACTAGAACAGTGTTTCCGAACGTGGGACTCATGCCTAACAGATTTTGAATTTTTTCAGGGGGTAATCCCAGAATCTTTTTTATAATCAGCCCTTCTTGATTCTTCCTTTTCTTTATGTGCAGCTCGAAAACTATTTAAACCACGTTGCCAGTAAGGGTTATGTCACGTCAAAAAGCATTAAAATTTTAAGCAAAGTAAATTATATACAAACAGGAGGGCATCGGCAAGTTAGATGTGGGGTAGAGTTCGAAAAACATTTTTGGGAAACATGGATTTTGAAATTACTCTTTGTTTTTGAATGCGGATTTGAAGCATTAGTAAATGAACAAATAGTTTCTCTTTAATACGTTGAAGCTAACATGTTAAATAACATCTTTACTAATAATAAAGCTGAAAGTCTCTCTGTCTGTCAGGATCTCTGTGAGGCGCATAGCGCCTAGACCGTTCGGCCGATTTACATGAAATTTGGCACTAAGTTAGTTTGTAGTAGCATGGGGGTGTGCACCTCGAAGCGATTTTTCGAAAATTCGATGTGGTTCTTTTTCTATTCCAATTTTAAGAACAAAATTCTCATAAGATGGACGAGTAAATTACGAAATTATCACAACGTGTTACCTTAACATGGGCACAAGCCAATTGGCGAGAAAATTCACCGTACATTATTTGTAAATATACAAGCGAACCAAAAGACCTTTTAATTTTCTATTACGGGCAAAGCCGTGCGGGTACCACTAGTAGTAAATAAATAGCTTAGGTTCTATTTATTTACTAAATATTTCCAAGGTATCTTTACTACTTCCTTTTTCCCTATTCGGGCAACACTTTCGATATTTCCATCTCATTTAATCAGGGCTGCGGAGTCGGAAGGAAAATGGCCGACTCCGACCCCGAGATTTTGAAACGCCCGACTCCGACTACGTATTTATTTTATATTTTTGATTTTATTTTTTCAACTCCCTCTCTCCCTTCAGGGGAAGGGGAGAAACCTCTAAAAAGAGATTTAAATATTAATTCCTTTTTATGAAAATTTCGCATTTGGTTTGTTATTGTAAACCTAAGACGCATACAACGTTAGAAATTCAATTTAAAAATCAAATTTTCCAATAGTTACGAGTTAAAAAGTGAGATGACTTAAAAATCCCTTTTAAAAAATTTGAAAAGGATTATCTGTAATTTGCCCCCCCCCCTTTAATGTTTAACAAATTGATATTGATCAAATCGTGTGCTTTCAATTTTTGAAAGCTGTAACTTGAGAGAAAAAAAGCTTTTTTTCTAAATCCCAGTTCTTGAGAGGGCGTGGTTGCCCCGGGTGACACCCATCTGGTAGATGACACCCAAAGTTAATTTCAGAGTTTATAAAAAAAATATAAACATTTTAATTCTGAAAATTTTCGCGAATATATTTTAAATTATATTTCATCAATAAAATTTCAGCGAAAATAGGGCATATATACGTCAGGAGCTAATTTTACACAAAATACGGGGGTATACAAATTTATACGAATAGCTTTTACTATACCTATATTTCTTCTTCGCTAAATTTTTAATTTAAATTTTATTGGCTGCTTTAAAATTAACCTTAATATGAAGATTTTAAGATTAACTGGTATTATTGAGTGTTGTAATCAAGAAATCATTTACACTTATTTTGTTCCATACTTTTTAGTGAGAACCAAGCTTATAGAAAGAGTCTTAAAAAAAAAAAACCATGAGATTATTTCATCGGATCTTTTGGATTCGTGCTTTCGCGGCATAACTTTTTTGAATTTGCCGATCACCTTAAACGTTTTAACCTTAGCTACGGACCTCGACTTACTAATTTGTTACATTTCTTTTACTATTTTATAACTGAGATCGAACAAAACACTGTATTTCTATTTTTATTTGAAAGTGATTAATTGAAAATGTTAGGCAACAAAATCGTTTGCTGACAGTTGCTATTAGTTAAGTTCAAAAGCAAGCAAACTAGGGGACGGCTACAGAAAGTTCGGTAAGCACTCAAGCTAGCTGATTGCCATAACGGCTGTTATTGTATCACATTAGTATCTTTTTATACATGTAATCGAACCAATTGGTAGTCAGTTTTTAAAAAATGCAAGAAGAATCAGTGAAAAGGAAAGAAAATAAGAAGCCTGGAGTCGGAGTCGGCATGTTTTTGAACAACTCCGACTCCGACTCCTTTACCCCAAAATCTATCCGACTCCGACTCTTCGACTCCGACTCCACAGCCCTGCATTTAATACTCGATCTTGACTCTCAACTAATTTAGGATTTCCTTTTAGGAGCTGTTTTAAAAAAGCAAAATATTTTCCAAAATTGATGAAAAGTGGAAACTATTTACGACTGCAGAAAAAAAAATTATGCGCATTTAAACAGATTTTTAATATAATCGAATGCGTGGGTATACCAATTTTATTTTCTGACGCAGGTAATTAATGAGCCTTTAAGGATCTCGCTTTTGATAGGATATGAATAATTAAAGCTGATAAAATATGGAGCCTTAATCAACAGTTTAAAATAAAGATGCTAAACAGAGATAATGTTATAAATTAAAAAGCAAGGAAATAGGAAATATTTTCTAGTGTTGTGTAAAGTTTCAAAAACTCGGCAATATTAAATCAATTTTTGAAAGTTATCCCCATTTTCTCACAGTTAAATTATGGCAGGAACAGAAATAAATTGAATCAGAGTTGACGTGGTTCTTTTTCTTACCATCAAACTTCAAGACGCAAGCAAGTAGACCTGTTTTGGCTCTCGATAAACATGGAACATAATTTTAGTCAAATGATTTACCAGGAATTTTAAGGAAATGATGCGATAAAAATTATCTACTAAATTGTTTTTTTCAACGGACAATGCACAGATCAATACTGGTGCAAATTTATTCTTCCTCGCTGATTTTCGAATATCACATGGTAAATCTAATCACTTCATCGCTTCAGAAAACTGATTATTTGTTTTAACTGAAATTATCAAATCATAGAAGCTATTGCATGGTATTCCTTCACTCAAAACTGGAAACAACATTAGCCCACACTGCTGCTACAATACTGACAACGATACATTCCAGTTTTACATCAAATAATTGCAAGCAAACAAAATGTTTCTGTCCTGAAATTCAGGTTCTGCAACAGCTTAGGGGGGATTACCTTCAGTGGTTGTGTAAAGTTATTTCAAGAGATTAAGCACCCTCTTAGTTCCTCAGAATACATCATGGACAACCAGTCAAAGGCTAAAAGACGGAGTGCAGCATTCAGTTCGGGGTCCGAAAGCAACGTTTTAAGTTAGAGCCGAGATACAGGAACTGTCCCTCGGCATATTCTCTGCATTGAAGTTCCAAAAACGGAATTTTAGACGATTTTCAAAAATGTTAGGAGACTGAGAGCTCTCCACCGTATTTTTTTTTTAAATTAAATTCTTGAAAACGCAATTGTAGACCATCTCTTAATACTTTAGGTATTGGGATCGAAATTTCGTACAGAATTTTTATCGAAGTGCCAAAAACTCAATTTTAGAACGCTTTAGATGATGGGGGATGATTAGAACGGGTTCGGAGAGGCTCTCCTGGAAATTTTTCGAATTTGAAGACAAAAAAAATGCAGTTGTTCGACACCTTTGATGACGTTAGGGTAAGGGATGGAGTTCAGTACACTCCAAAGGAAATTACTGCCTTCCCTCGTCTAAATTATATTTTTTAAAAACGCAGAACTATGTTAAATACAGAACTCCGAGTTGATTAAGACTGAAACTAAGAATCTTCGAACCAAGCACAACCATCACGCATGTTTTTTTTTTTTTTAATTTTTAAAAATAATATGTTTTCATACAAGGAGTCGATAACAGATTCATTAAACTTTTATGGGGGAAAGTGCGAAATACACTATTTTACTTCACAACTCATTCCACCAACTAAAATCAAACTGGAAAAACAGATACAGTCGACAGCCGCTACAACGCGATTCGACTTACGCGAAATGGCTATAACGCGTTTTTCCCGAGTAACGAATTTTAGGGCAAACGCTAATTTCTCGTCTGCAATACGAATTTTTTGGAAGGAAGTATCAGTTTCGTTTTTTAGGTCCTAAATATTGATTTCGTGAATATATTTTATCCCTATAGCGTCACTGATAGCGGAAGTTCCCTTCACCATACTAGTCCACGCATCGCTTTATTAGTGCATCAAGTAACCACTCGGCGTCTTTCTTACCTTTTTTCTTTCTGAATATTGAAGTTGATGAAATAAAATGGCACCTTAGTTAACTGCTTCATCTAAAGTTTGTAAAAATGTTTGAACAACTAAAAAGTACGTCGACGGCAGCACGACATTAAGTATAAGTGATGTACGTGCCACGTAGTTTTATTTTATGTCTTTCCCTGCCATTGATCATTTATTTTGTGCATCTTAACTGTTTTTTATTTTGAATGAAGCAGCTTTTTTATTTTTTAAGTACAGTTCTTAATTATAAGAAACTTTAATGTTTTGTTGAGGAACGTTTTAAAGCAGTTTGAGGAGTGTTTATAAGTGTCTAAAAGAATTTGATATGTTTCAAAAATATCTGTTTACATACAATTTTCTACAACGCGAAATTTCAACTTACGCGAAGAACCTTGGAACGCATCCCTCGCGTAAGTCGGGACTCGACTACAGTCGACTCCCGCTACAACGCGATCCGACTTACGCGAAATGGCTATAACGCGAATTTTTCACGAGTAACGAATTTTAGAGCTAATGCGAATTTTTCGCCCACAACATGAATTTTTTTAGAAGGACGTATCAGCTTCGTTATTGGCTACTAAATATTGATCTCGTGAATGCTATTACGTCCCTTTGAGCATCGCTGACAGCCAAAGTTCCCACTCCAAACTAGTCTAGTGCATCAAAGAACTATAATGGCACCTTAGTGTCACCTTCATTTAAAGTTTGAAAATGTGAAGAAAAAAGAGTTTCTGATAAAAAAATTTTTAAAAAGGCTAAGATTCTTGATATGCTCGAACAATTACAAAACGTCGAAGGTAGCGCGACAATAAGTATGAGTGAATCTTCTATAAGTACAATTAAAAGTCAAAACAAAAAGATGTCCGTAAAAGTTTAGAACTTAGTTTCAATATTGAAGCTTGCAGAGCAGTCTAGCAAAGTAAAAATTATGAAAATGGAAGCTACGCGTGCTCTTGCATTGTGGATTAATAAAAAGATCAGGTAGAGGAGATGTAGCCACAAATCCAAACGTTTTAAATAAAAGGTGAAGCGTATTTAAAAATGTATTAGATAAGAATAACGATCTGATTTTGGAGCATAAATCATCATTAGTATCCTCATTTTTTAACTCGTAAATATTGCTACAGTATCTACTGTACAGTACTATTTTGTGCATCATTTTAATTTTACTGCATGCAGTGCGCTTTAAAAAATTTGGTACGTTTTAAAAAATTTGCATGTATATGTTTTTCCACAACGCGAAATTTCAACTTACGCGAAGAGTCTCGGAACGCATCCCTCGCGTAAGTCGGGACTCGACTACATCCTTTTTCTTCCCATCATCTTCCAGCCTCGTGACTCATCCCGCAGCTCATTAGTTGCGCTTGGGTAAACGTCCTTCGGAGCAAAACTATCCGATGTCTGTTTAATTTCTTGGTATCAGTTTTATTACCGTTATGCTTGCCTTTTAATTTAGGAAGGCGTATGGACAAATAATAATTTGAAGGACGGAAATGGTAGCTTTCGAAAGCATTAAACTATCGCCTCTGCTTCCGTTTCCTAATTCGCTGCCGCCATTTTCACATTCAAATCGGTACTCACAGAAGAAAAGGGTTGTTGGAAGATTTATAACTGGTGGTGGAACACACTTCGCAGCATGAACTTGGGTTTGTGAAACAATTTTTCAAGCGACTGATGGCAGGAACGCCCCAAACTCAAATTTTTGGGAGGGTGGAAATTCTTAATTTGCCGAATGGAACTCCAAATTTCGCCGAATAAAGATAATTTTGCAGAATAGAATTCCAAATCTTTTCGATTGGAACTCTAAATTTCGCCGAACGATAATAGTTTTGCTGAATCGACAGACAAAATGCACGGAATAAGGAAATTTTTGGAAGGTCATAGAGACCTCCCGTAACCAAGGTTGCCAGATTTAGGAACAATAAATACAGGACAGGCTTCTAGGAGTGAGAGGGGGGGGGATCTTTTTGAGGTTGAGAGTAATTACTGGATATGGTGTATTTTTAAGGGGTGCTTTCCGACGTAGAACATCTCTTCATGATAAATCTGAAAAATTCAATCCTAACAAAACTTTAAACCTTGCAAAATGTCGTCGAGCAAAGCATAAAAATCGTTTTCATTGTGATTGACGACGCATCAGCAGAGATATATTTCGAACATTAGTCTATGAGCAAAGAGGAAGCAAGTCTAAAATTTTAACGGACTCCTACTGAGATGCTCAGTTTATCCTAAATGGGACGAAACAGCTATTTTAATACAGTAAAACCTGCAAAATTGACCACCTGTCTAAGTTGACCGTTATTCTCAGGCACAGAATTATATCTATATCATATAATTCAACCTCTATAAGTTGACCACCAAAGTAGTGCACCGCAAATGGTCAACTTATACAGGTTTCACTGTATAAGTTTATAATTACTGCACTCTGCAACTTAGCATCAGAAACCGTACTTTTTCGCATTTTCTTCGAAACTTTCAGTAGGCCGGGGAAAAGCAGGTCGCTTTACTTGCTATCATTTAATAAGAATTTTTTAAAAATAATCAAAAATAGAATTAAAATCTACAATTAAATTATTAGTGGTTAAGTACTGGTTGAGTTAACTAATAAAAGAAAACAAATAAGAATGAACAATTTTGAAAATTGCAACCCAAAGCAATGGAACAAATTTATAACTTTGACCTTTAACAACTTGACTTCACCCCTTTTTTTTTTCTGAAGAAGGTTAACTTATATATATATTTCTTGTTATCTGCAACGCAGTGTGCTTTCTCCTTCCTGAAGCTTTCTTATAATTTTTCAATACTTAAACCCGTCATGTATCATACTCCTACATACTGTTGGGTTCGACAGTGGGCTAATGGCAAGAGGACTTTAGATTTAAGGTCATCTGTTTAACATAATATGATAGAGTGCCGCACGCAATACAATGGCAGCAATGCGCATGCGTAAAAAGTGAATCACAGTTCGCTTACTATGTTACACTATGAAGGTGCAATTTAATATTTAAAAAATGTCTACATCAGTGCACAAAATTCCATACACAAATATAAATGCAACAATATTTAATTATTACCATTGAAAAAATTGTGCCGCTCTACAGGCTCATCATTCAAGGAGGTCAGGAGGAGTCAGTTGACCCCCTCCCCCCCCCCCCCGTTAAAATGTGAAATGACGGACCAGCCCCCATTTTCTCCTTCATTACTACTGGCCATTTCAACAATAACGATGAAAAGACAGTTTATCTACTTTTACCTTCTAAAAAACTCTTCCGGTAATTCAATTTTAAAGTACGATGAATTTAAGTTAATGCTAATTCCTAAACTACAAACACAGAGCGAAGCTAAAAAACCGTATCTTAAAAAGGTTTTTTCCGAAATAAAAAAAAACCGAACTACTAAAAAGTTTTTCAAAAAAAATTGGCAACAGCAGAAGAAACGCAAACGACTCGAAAGAAGAATTCTACATAGGAAAAATGGTTCACGCCAAATTAAGATTAATGGTTGCGGAAGATCTAACGGCCAATTCTCCATGCTGGGCAAAAACACGAAAAACGCATTACTAGTCCCGCAAAAAAATCCCAATAGCATTCTTTTGGGCCAAGTCTTGTGATAACGATGACAATCTTAACAAATATCTATAAATGTTCTTTATTACACGGCCAGTGTTAACTTGAGCGATCATTTATAAAATATTCTTTATGGATGGCTCGATCGCAGTTACACAAAATCGACTGAAAATATACGGAAAAGAATAAATGTATCAAATGAATTCGAAAAGAAGAGACAAAAAAATGTCGATTCCAGTGCGGAAGTCAAAATAAATTACCCTTACATAATGAAGACGAATGAATTGTGTTTCTTTTTTAATTTCTAAATTATTGCTACTCATAAAAACAAATACTTTTCCGAAAATCATTGAGCTAACATAGTTTTGTAATGAAGACTTATGGTGCGTTAAAAACATTCGGCCAACAAATCAGAAAGTTATAAATTACTTTTGGCACACAAAAAATAACCAATTAGTACAGAATATATTCTTCTTCCACATGGCAAGCAAAAGAATCTCGATTTTGGATAAATTTGCTATGACGGAAGGAAAATAATGAATTCTAACCTAAAGCAAAATTTTTTTTTTTTTTTTTTTGATTTTTGTCATCTTGAATTCAAATTATGTTTTTCGCAATCACGAGTGTGTGTGTGGGTGTATGTAGGCGTGTGTGTTTATGTGATTGGGGGGTATGTGTGTAGGGGGGTATGTGTATGTGTGCGTAGGCATGTGTGTTTATGTCTGAGTGCAGGTATGAGTGTGTGGGTAGTTGTGTGTATAAGTGTTAGTGTGTGTGGGGGGGGGGGAGGGAATGTGCATGTATGTTTAGGCATGTGTTTGTGTCTGTGTGCAGGCATGAGTGTGTGGGTAGTTGTGTGTAGGTGTGTGTGTATGTATGTGCTTGTGTGCGTGCATGTATGTATGCGTGTAAGTGTAGGTAAAACAAACAAATGCCGTAACTTATAACTTGCATCTACGCTTCGTGAATGGCGGCAGTAATTTTTCATCGTGTTTGTAGGAAGCTTTCTTTTCTGTTCTTCTGAAATTATCTTGCACCACAAACTGTTTGAAGCCTATAATTTACCCCAACGAAAACACGTGGAATGGAATGTTTTACCTTGTTCTTTAGTATTGTTAACCACCGCAAGGTAGCGTATTCGAGCTCTGGAGTTGCGAATAGCTTGAATACTTTTAAATCTCAGTTCTACAAATGAATACTTTCTGATACCATGTTATTATGACGGTTTTTAAAAAGTTCTCAAGGAACGGCAATTTGAAAAGAATACAATAAATTTGGTTTTTAACCACTTGAAACCATTTTTGTGTTTCAAACTGTAATAAGATAAATAATGAAAGAACGAATGCAACCAAAAAGGGAGGCGCACAACTAGACCCCACTAGGAGTCTACGTACCAAATTTCAACTTTCTAGGATATTCCGTTCTTGAGTTATGCGACAGACATACACACATACGTACACACAGACGTCGCGAGAAAACTCGTTGTAAT
The DNA here is from genome assembly GCF_026930045.1 of Uloborus diversus. Classification (NCBI taxonomy): domain Eukaryota; kingdom Metazoa; phylum Arthropoda; class Arachnida; order Araneae; family Uloboridae; genus Uloborus; species Uloborus diversus. The sequence continues at coordinate 7,034,336 of NC_072734.1, forward strand.
TAGGGGATTGTCAAAATGGATATTTCGGGTGTCTGTACGTTCCTAGGCATATATCCGATTGTGGGCGGGTTGAAAAAACAACTCAACATTCATTTGGGGGTGAGCAAAATGGAAATTAAGGCCGATTTTTGGGTGAAAATTTTTTCGCGAATACAATACTTCCTTTTTTGTAAAAGGAAGTAAAAAAGAAAGAATTGAAATGGAGTAATTTTTTTAAAAAGAAGTCAGACGACTTTTTCTTTTCCGCATGAATAAATTACTGAAGCAACTGAACTACAAAAACATTTTACCAGCGTTTTCAAACTGAAAGCAAATTATTTTTAAAAGTTCATTTGTGTTCTGTGAAACGGAATAAACGCGTAGTGAAATAATTTCGTGAAAATTTTGGGTTATCTAACAGCCAATTTATTTGGAATGAAAGAAACCCCCCCCCCCCCCCCGAGAGAGAATGCATGATTTATTTTAATTTAGAATCAAACGCGAAAATATTTTCGTAATCGTCGCTATGAAAGGGAATTAACGATCCGTTCCATCACTAGGGACTTGAAAACAATCTGAGAAATAAATTATGAAAAATCACTGACTTCAATTTATTCGCAAGGTTATAGTTAGAAACTTTATGCAGCAGTTAAACGTAATTAAACTTCGCAGCATTGAAAAAAAAAAAAAGAAAAATTAATTTGAATTTTGTCATCTTAAATTCAAATTATGTTTTTCGCAATCATGAGTGCGTGTATGTAGGCGTGTGTGTTTGTGTGTGTGTGGGGGGGGTATGTGTGTTTGTGTGTAGGGGTATGAGTCTGTGTGTAGACATGTGTGTTTGTGTCTGTGTGCAGGCATGAGCGTGTGGGTAGTTGTGTGTATGAATGTGTGTGTGGGGGGGGTATGTGTATGTGTGTAGGCATATGTGTTTGTGTGTGTGCACGCATGAATGAGTGGGTAGTTGTGTGTATGTGTTTGTGCGCGACTGTATGTGTAGGTGTCTGTATGAATGCGTGTGTGTATGTGTGTGTAGGTGTATGTGGGTGTATGAGTTTGTGTGTGTGTATGTGAGTGTAGGCGTGTGTGTGTATGCGTGTGTAGGATATGGATGCAACCCGGAGACGATTTTCGCTAGAGGAGCAGCATCGTGAGCAGCCGGTCGACGGTGGTGCTGCTGAGGGTGGCGGGGGGAAAATAAAATGATAGGATGCAAAAAACAGTCAAATGAAAGCAATAAGCAATCGTGATTGCTCAAAAAATGAAACGGGTTTTGATTTATAACCACCAAAACTGTTAAGATGGATGAAGAATAAAACTTCTAAGAATATTCACCCTTTTGTAGATTGGGTACTATAAAGTGAACGATACTAACAAAAAATTGATACGATCAATAAATATACAGCAATAAGAGTTATTTTAACTTTGCCCCTCCTCCTTTTTTTTCCTTCTCTCTCTATTTGTGACCCTTGTTTATAATTCACAACTTTCGCCTTTTTAAAGTTTTTATTTAACAATAGGTGAAATAAAGATTCAATCTACCTCAGAGTTAATCTTAGTAAGGTCCTAGGACTGCCACGTTTGTGCCGAAGGTGGAAAAAACATTCAAATAACATTGCAAATATACATTCTCGCCAATATTCGCCAGAGTTCCAAAAATAGACAATAATAAATTTTCAACAGAGATAAGTAATAATAATTTGACTATGCTATCAGAATTATAGAAATTTGAAGAGGAAAAACTATGATTAATATGATAATATAAATATGAGAAAAGTAAAACTACAATTGTATTGTTGAAAATTACGCATAAAAAAGTTTGGTGACATTCAAATTCAACTGAAATCTCTATTTCAGAACACACTTTTTTTTCTTTTTAACATTGCATTATAGAAAACAAATTTTCAAACGTTATCTATTTCCAACCCTTTTCGAGTTTTTCAAATTGTTTTAATCATCAAATTAATACTTAATTAACCTAATTCAGTCTCGATAGTTTGTTTCGATTTAAGTCCTGATTAGATTTAGTTCACAATTATACCGTTATTTGGTACATTTTAAAAATTCAGGAAATTTTCGGGATTTTACCATTTTTGCCAGTTTTTAACCTGCCACACACCGAGGCCTTCGAGATAGGAAGGCCATCCAACTAGCAAATGACGTCATCGTTTGTCGATCCACAATGATATTGGGAAGGGAGCACTTCGATTAATATTTTGGTTAAATAAAACTATTTGGTTTATTTATTATTGTCTTCTGTTATTTAAGTAGCATTACAAGTTCTACTTTTTCATTTGAAAACATAAAAAGGAACCGATAATCATACATTAAAAAATACACTGAGCTTAATTCATAGTCTTACAAAGTATTCAAATAACTAAACACGATTTTATTTTACAATCATGTTAAAACAAAGTGATAAATAAAACACAGTTTTATTTTTCATTAGAAATTGTTTTTTAACTAATCGCATTTTAACTACTCGTATATTGTATTGAAACATTGTCTTAAGAAGTATTCAAATAAATAAATGAACTTTCATTTTACAATTACATCAAAACAAAAAAATAATATTACTATTGTATTTGAATAAGAATTAAATGAAATTTCAAAAAATAAATAAACATTTTTACTTAAGAAAACGGGAAACATGACTGCAATATGTTTCGAAGACATAACATCAAATTAAAGTACATAATACCAGATTATTAATGTTAACTTAGCTGAGCAAATTTATGCTTTTAAAAAGACGTGAATGCTTGGGTGCCATCCCCCAAAGTAGACGGTGCCCTACCCCCTTCAATTATGAAAACTTCAAAAAAAAAAAAAAAAAAAAACCCAAAACATCTCCATCTCCCTTAAAATTTCAAGGGCACAGTTATTTATAGCTATAGCCGTTGAAAAGCTATCATTACTATGAGACTATGATTTCGACCCCCCCCCCCCCCTTCGGTGGGCACTCTCGAAAAATTATACAGGAATTCAACTCGAAAAACGTTAATTAAAGAATGAATAATACAGCATCATGAATACTGTATGTTGTACATCAAAAAAATGTATTCAATTCTGAACAGCCTTTTTTTTGGAATTCGGCTACTTTTCCATTTTTAGCTTTTTCTGCTGCTAATGTGTGGGGGGGGGGGGGGGGCTTTGATAGTTCATCAGTTTAGGCTTTTGAAAAATTATTTTAAAAAGCATTAATTGATGACAAAGTAACCTTTTTCAAAAAACTTTTCATAGAATGACCATTTTAGCAACTTTCTTTAATACTTAAAACCTCATATATGTTAAATTTAGATCAACATTTTGCTGAGTATGCTCTTTTAGGAAATCAATGTGACAGTTTTGTGACAGGGGGAATTGAGGGGATAACAAGAAGTGTGACATCACGCGTTGTTTATAACAATATGTTCATGTTGAACAGCTGTACATGTAACAAGGAGGAGGGGGGGGGGGGGAATTTGTTCAAAAGTTTGGATAATACTTTATAGACAGCCCCTTAATTCAATTTATGTTACAGTTTCAGAGTTCCTGAAAGCTTATTAACAGAAAACCCAAGGAGTTCAAAAAATATGTAGTTCAAGATATTTTGCCCTTTTTAAGCATAAACAAACAAGCACAGAGCATTTGGCAAAAACACGTTGTGTATCCACTGCTCAAAATTAATCTTTCGCAAGCCCAGAAATTATGAATACCGTTAACTTAACCACAATGTGTGCATAAATGTCATAAAACTTAAAGACAACAGTGAAAAAAAACCATATATTTTTTTTTTAATTTACGCACAGAACCAGCTTGTTTGGATAACATTGCAGGGGCGTAGTTGGGGAGAAATGTTTGAGTATCGAACCCACGACCTCCGGCGTTCAAATCTAATCTTCTATCTCAGAACTACGGAAGCCCATCAAGGAATGTTTTTTGATCAAAATAACACATGCTAGCGTATGAAACAATTTAATCGAAGCGGAAAATATAAGATTAGTTCAGTTAAAAGCCTGTTTCAATAAACTTGTTTACATATTAACTGAATATCAACACCAAGTTACGTTGCTTCTGATAGCAACAAGTATATTTGCAGAAAATTTTGACATATGTATATTGTCAGCTTGAAAAATCCATTTCGAATAAATGCGTGTACAAAGTTGAAAAAATAAAGAAATAAAAAGTAGCAAGTTAACCGTTTCAAATATTAAAGCAGTATACTGAAATTACAAATTACAGACAAAGATATCAGAAAGGAAACTGACAATTGTTTGTGTAATGGAGGAAAACTTAAGTAATCTTAACTGCATAAAATATAAATTTGTTTATCTGAGAAAAGTACTTATACCTCCGAACTTTAAAATTTATTCCATGAGGCGCCCAGCTTTTTTCTTCACATGCAGGTTGTTCGGAAGCGGAAATCGCTGACTCACTTTCACTCAGTAAACACTTGTATATATATTTTTTAATTGCCTCTACATTCCGGTACGTGGAAAGGATGAGATAAATCCAACAGTATTGTATTCAAAAATGTGCAGCCGAAGTTACATATTTCCTATTTCATCTATTTCAACCAGAGCAAGAAGCACTATTGTTTAACTGGTGGACTGCACTGCTTTCAAAGTTTCGCGCCAAGTTCAGAGATCGACGACTGGTGGCGTAACGAAGCGGGGGGGGGGGAGGGGAGTTATCTGGCCTGTTATCACGTGGGTCTCGTTGCGTTCGACGAAACTCACCGGTCGACCGGTAAGTAACTTTCTTATTTTGGTGTTGCCAATTTAGGTTTTTTTCAGCTTTTAGGTTTTTGCTGTTGCCAAATTTAGTATTTTCTTGTATTTTGTACAATTTTTTGAGTGATTTTTTTTTTTTTGAAAGTTTTGTGGCAACAATTTTTGAATTTCATATATGTTTAGCGACATTTCATTCATTCGCCATTTCTTTGTGAAGTGCTCAAGCAGATTCTGACTTGCTGTATTTTGCCGCAAATCTGGTTGTATTTTCCAATTATATATATTTTTTTTCTATTAATTATTTTTATTTTTTAGCTTTCAACATGCCTACTGCATATAGTGTTGTTGAAAACCAGGTATTTTGCGCCAACGCCAAAAACAGGTATTTTGCTCTGCGAGGAAAAAAAGTCGATTAGAATTACGGTAACCGGATCGCGGTGATAAATATTTCATTCTATCCACCCGCTACCTTACCTTGGCGACGGATCAATGTTGGTAACCCTACACCAATTGCAGAGTTCACTACACAAAATTGCAATGTATTTGTTTAATAAATCTTTTTTTTTTTAATTCCATAGAATAAGATTTTAAATTTTCTCAAAGTTTTTTTTTTTCCCAGAAAATGGCAACATATATTGCGTTTCTTCAACTTTTAGATCTTCGAAACATTTTACAAAAATTTACATCGCAGAATGTTTGTCACTATTTTAAGTTGGATTTAAAAATCAGTTATTCATATCTTTGGATACGTTTTTGGAATTTGTTCGCAGTGAGTAATTTCCTTTGTGTTTTACTGTTCCATCTTTGATTTAATCCATTACTTATTGCAATAACTTAGTAAGTTTGAACTAAAATGTTAGTTAGGATAATGTTCTCTGAATGGATCTTTTGATATGATTTAACTTATTTAATAGATCGTTTTAAATTTTAATTGAACATTAAATCTACGTAAGAGCTTTTTCTATTTACTTAACAAACTATTACAGACTAATGTCGTTTTTTATCAAACTTTAAATGTTGTTAAATTTGGTAGAAATGTATGTTTCATTTTAATGTTTTTTAGGAAATTAAACATAAAAAGTGTAACATTTTTGTCATGAACCATTTCGTTTTATGCGCTTTATATTCCCACGCACATTATGTTATCATGTTGGAAAACGTTACATCTCACTTCTCTTTTCTGCAAACTTAATTTTAAAATAAGAAAAGCAATAAAATTCTATAAAAAAAATAGGCTTAATAATATATTTCTGCATATTTTCATCAATTACAAAAGGAAATGTTTTATTACTTTTTTTTTTGCTTCCTTACGGCTACAATCAAAGAAAGGAGAAAGTTAATAAACAGTTCTAGTTACCAAGGTGATAGTTGGAGCCATTCAAAGCTCCACTCCTTTTCTTTAAGTCTATTCCCATTGGATGATTTCTTTTGTTTACAATGTAGTACTTTGTTTACATTGAGTCTTAGGTGCCAAATTTGGCTGTTTTTGAAAACATACGCCAACGCAACCCGGTTACCGTAATTTTACCAAAAGTCGCCAAATTTCCGATTTGGGGGGTACATCAAAGTAGTTCCCCTCCCCCAAATCGGAAATTTGGCGACTTTTGGTAAAATTACGGTAACCGGGTTGCGTTGGCATATGTTTTCAAAAACAGCCAAATTTGGCACCTAAGACTCAATGTAAACAAAGTACTACATTGTAAACAAAAGAAATCATCCAATGGGAATAGACTTAAAGGAAAGGGGTGGAGCTTTGAATGGCTCCAACTATCACCTTGGTAACTAGAACTGTTTATTAACTTTCTCCTTTCTTTGATTGTAGCCGTAAGGAAGCAAAAAAAAAAAAAGTAATAAAACATTTCCTTTTGTAATTGATGAAAATATGCAGAAATATATTATTAAGCCTATTTTTTTATAGAATTTTATTGCTTTTCTTATTTTAAAATTAAGTTTGCAGAAAAGAGAAGTGAGATGTAACGTTTTCCAACATGTTAACATAATGTGCGTGGGAATATAAAGCGCATAAAACGAAATGGTTCATGACAAAAATGTTACACTTTTTATGTTTAATTTCCTAAAAAACATTAAAATGAAACATACATTTCTACCAAATTTAACAACATTTAAAGTTTGATAAAAAACGACATTAGTCTGTAATAGTTTGTTAAGTAAATAGAAAAAGCCCTTACGTAGATTTAATGTTCAATTAAAATTTAAAACGATCTACTAAATACGTTAAATCATATCAAAAGATCCATTCAGAGAACATTATCCTAACTAACATTTTAGTTCAAACTTACTAAAATTAATTCATTATATATGAATTATTTCATTATATAAAGTTAATTCATTACTTTATTGCAATAAGTAATGAATTAAATCAAAGATGGAACAATAAAACACAAAGGAAATTACTCACTGCGAATAAATTCCAAAAACGTATCCAAAGATATGAATAACTGATTTTTAAATCCAACTTAAAATATGACAAACATTCTGCGATGCAAATTTTTGTAAAATGTTTCGAAGATCTAAAAATTGAAGAAACGCAATATATGTTGCCATTTTCTGGAAAAAAAACTTTGAGAAAATTAAAAATCTTATTCTATGGAATTTAAAAAAAAAAAGATTTATTAAACCAAATACATTGCAATTTTGTGTAGTGAACTCTGCAATGGTTGATTGGCCAAACGAAGAGCGAGTAAGATTTGGTGTAGGGTTACCAACATTGATCCGTCGCCAAGGTAAGGTAGCGGGTTGATAGAATGAAATATTTATCACCGCGACCCGGTTACCGTAATTCTAATCGACTTTTTTTCCTCGCAAAGCAAAATACCTGTTTTTGGCGTTGGCGCAAAATACCTGGTTTTCAACAACACTATACACAGTAGGCATGTTGAAAGCTAAAAGATAAAAATAATTAATAGAAAAAAAATATAATTGGAAAATACAACCAGATTTGCGGCAAAATACAGCAAGTCAAAATCTGCTTGAGCACTTCACAAAGAAATGGCGAATGAATGAAATGGCGCTAAAACATATATGAAATCCAAAAATTGTTGCCACAAAACTTTCAACAAAAAAAAATCACTCAAAAAATTGTACAAAATACAAGAAAATACTAAATTTGGTAACAGCAAAAACCTAAAAGCTGAAAAACCCTAAATTGGCAACACCAAAATAAGAAACAGCAACCCTAAAAAGTTCGTAGGGAGTGCCAGATTTGGCGCGTAATTTTTGGGGGGTATATCAAAGTTATACCTGGGGGGGTATGTCAAAGTAGTTCCTGAAATATTTACTGCAATCACTAGAGTCCATATCACGTTTTCATGTAGGGACTCGTTTTCATTACATGACCTCCTGTACTACACGCAAATAGCTTTCCGCTGCTTCTGCAGTTCAGTAACGACATAGTGCCTAGCAAGAGCACTGTTCTTTCTAGGCACTCTAAACAACTAGGCACTGAAACAATCCCGTCTTCTCTACATAGTCATAAACAGTGACAAAGTGATGATCTGCGGCTCGATCGGCGCATTGCAACAGTTTTGACTTTTTACACTGACTCGATATAATATGTCCAGCAACAGTGTTGCCAGATTGGGGGAAATTTCCCCATTTTGGGGAAATCTGGTGCTCTCTGGGGAAATTTTGGGGAAATGGGTTTTGAGGGGAATTCTTTGGGGGAAAATTTTTTCCTTTGGGAATACCTGGGGGAAAAAAATACTTGGGGAAAAAAGTTTTTTTTCGTATTTAAATTCGCGTCAAGGAGTAGTAAGAACATTGTTTGTATCAAACAGCGTTGGGTTAGCTTTGCTCAACTTTATGGAATTCGCATTTCGCATTATGTGGAACATTATGCTATGGAATTCGCATTGATGTTCTGTGTGAGTAACTAGTTGATACGTGAAACAGGTAAAAATAAGTGTGATGAAGAGTGTTCTTGGATGAATATATACAAAAATCATGGTTTAAATGTACATACAGAAGCAGAGTAGTAAATATGAGTAGAAAAGAAATATTTGGTTATTTCTTATCTCTCGGTCAGGCGCTTGTATTTATAACTAGTGTCACTCGCACGGCTTTGCCCGTAGTAGAAAATTTAAAGGTCTTTTGGTCAACCTGTATATTTACAAATAATGCTTGATGAATTTCTCGCCAATTGGCTTGCCCACGTTACGGTTCCATGTTATGATAACTTGGTAATTTACTCGTCCATCTTATGATAATTTTGCTCGGAAAAATGTTCTTAAAATTGGAATAGAAAAAGAACAAAATCAAATTTTCAAAAAAATCGCTTAAAGGTGCACACCCCCATGCTACAAACTAATTCTTTGCCAAATTTCATGAAAATCAGCCGAACGGTCTTAGCGCTATATGCGCGTTAGAGATCCTGACGGACAGAAAGATATCCAGACAGAGAGATTTTCAGCTTTATTATTAGTAAAGATAAAGAAAGATAAAGATAAAGAAGACAAAAAAAAAAAAAAAAAAAATGTGAAAATGTGAAGGAAAAAAAAGTTGGGGAATTTTATAAGAAAATTTGGCTATTTGGGGGGGAAAAAAATTCAAGAGACAAATATATTAGAGGAAGTTGATTCATTTTATGAAAATATTAGTGGAAAAATAATTTTTGCATTTGGGGAATTTTGATAGAAAACATCGTTTTTTGGGGAAAAGATGGAAGGGAATTGGGGAAATCTGGATTTGACCATCTGGCAACACTGTCCAGCAATCAAAACCTCTGTTTTTTCAACATTTTTATGCTCGCCTTATAATAAAGACTTAAAAGTGATGTAATACAATGTTTACACATTTTGTATATCATTTTGAGGACATGGACATTAGGATTTCTGAACTACAGACAGAAAATGCAGCCTCCGTCATTTGGGGTAATCAGAAGGGGAAGGAGGGTCCTTCACTTTTGATGCTTTTTCTTTCAAAGTGCATTGAATTCTTGCCCTTTGCCCAGCCCCCCCACCCCTCCCGAAATAAATGTGAAATGACGAGTCTGATCCCATTTTGATTTTGGCTGGATGGTTGTACTTAAACTGCGAGAAAAACTACTGTCGCGAAACTTTATTCATAAGCTTACACTTTTTCTGAATGGAAAATAGATTTCCATGAAACCCCAAAACATGTATCAGTAATTTGTTGCAAAATTGTATATTTATAAATAAGGACTCAAGTATGGGGTAACTATAACTACAAAATTATCAGGAAAAGATTGGCAAATATATATATATATTTTTTAAAGTTATACACTCTCTTTTGCACATTGAGATAAAACAAATAAAAATTGGTTCTCGTTTGACAAAACATTGGCTTAAATCAATAGTGAAGAAGAGCGAGGGAGGAGAAAAGAAAACGCATCGTCAATTGCTCACATCAGCTTTTGTTATACAGTACAATCTCGTTTATCTGGACTAGCTGCGACCAAAAGCAATCCGAATTATTGAAAATCCAAATAAACCGGATAGTATGGGTAATAAGCAAAGCAAACAATTCAATAAACTAACTTACAGTTCATTACCATAAAAAATCATGCTTTGTAGCAAAATTACATACAATTGTTTCAAAGACAAAAAATATCAAAGTAATTTTTCGATTTTTTTTCTCCTCAACGAAACATTGGTCCACTGTCTTACGGTTCAAACATGTGTGTCGCCTGAATGAAGCACGGTCAATCAAAAGATTTTTCTGTATAGTTCAGCCGCAGTGATGTTTGTTAGATTACCATAATTTATTGTACAATCTGCACAAGAGCTGTACATTTCCTGTTTAGTTTATTGAAGTTCTTTTTTTTCATAGTATAAAACCAAAAATACATAATATGTTATAAAATAATCTTGTGCAAAATTTTTAACATTTTTCCGGTATACCGCATAGTGAATAGAAAAAAAGGTTTAATTAAAAGAATATGTACAAATAAAATGAACGCTGTGTCGATTGAACCGAAATGAATTATTTGACACTTCTTGACAATGCGGACAAGGTTAAAAGAAAAAAAAAAAAAAAACCTTGAATTCCCCCTCCCTTTATAAAATTCTGGACACGAGTCTGCTTAATTAATAAAAATATAAATAATAATACTTAATAAAAAATTAAATTGGAAGCAATTTTCAGAGTTGTAATGCTTTGTTAAATTATTTTCAAGGACTTTAAAACAGTTAAAATAATTAAAAGCATTGCATTTCCGCTTTCGAGTCTCAGACACTTAATACTTCAGTAAGTTACCGCCCTATAGCCAGGGCTAAGGCAGAAAAACATGAAATACACCGCCAGCTCAGTCAATTCCAGCCGAGAACAGCAGTTTCGTGCTTAATTGTGTAGTTTTACAGAAGTGTTCTAACTTGGCAAGAAACAACAATTTCAAGTTAAACCAGTGGTTGGGGAAAATACTTTTTTTTTTTTTTTTTTTTTGTAGCGAACTACGACTACAACTTCTTTTCTCAAAATGTAGCTACTACAAACTACTTTTGAAATGTAGTCGCTACTTCGTTACTTTTTAAAAATTAAATAAATAAAAAGCATACACATACACACCGTTTGAGGATTGTATGAAAAATTCAAAAAATGGTTTAGATTAATAAATAGGCTCATTTGAACATGGAATATTACTAAAAGTTATTTTTTCTTTATTTCCTTTACTGAGCCGATTCGTCAATCCAAACAATTTTTTACGATTTTTACGACTATTCCCTGCAAGAAAGGATTTAAAAGTGCAAGGAATTCAACCATCAAATTTTAAATCCTTTCCTAACAGTAAACATTTAATTCAAGAAGTGCAACTCGGCTATTTGAAATTGAGATAAATCCAGTCATAATTTGACTTAAATTTTACATAGACATACATATGCATAAAATTGGTTCAAATGATACACCGGGGTGGTTATAAAATAAGTATCTCTATTTGGAGCAGTCTGTAGCTTGAGGGAATCATCCGATTGCAACTAAAGTTGGAACACTTACTAATCTTGAAGGGGGAAGAAGGATGGTGCAATAAAAAAATTTAGGGAACGGAAAAGCAATACATAAACTAGGAGATATATTGTAAATTATTTTCTAATTAAGTGACAGACAAATATAAATAAACTCATTAAAATGAAATTACTTTACTTCCATTTGATGATTTTTCCAATTTTTGTCAAAGTTTTTTTTTTTTTTTTGGCCGCACCCTGTATACTGCCATGCTAAGCACAAAAGTGGAATCTGCAGTTGAGCTCAAGCTGAGATATTGTGTTTTGAAGCATGGCTCTTCCATATATTTGTTTCAGGTGCATCTTTTTTTCAGAATTTTTTTAAAAAATAGTTCCTGATCAAATGTCCCTAAAACGTTTTGTTTAAGTAAAATACGAAATAGAGAAAAACTTGGTTAAAATAACTCAGTTTTGTTCCAAAGTGCAGGTATGACTACTTTTACAACTGTGCTTAGCACGGCCGTATGAAAAAACTGAAACCCCAGTTTAAATTTTGGTTCAGCTTTGGAAACCATCACGCAGTTTTGGTTTGGGTTTCTGTTGAAAAGAAAAAGAAAAAACAGTTTAGTTTTGGTTTTGACTCAGACTGCATTGGAAAAAAATTAAAACTCAATAGCTTTCATTTTCAGACAGTAAAGTTAAACTTTAAGGAAGGGAAATATGATACGTATTTCTCTTTTAAACAATATCAATCATGTTTGAAAAAAAATTACAAATATTGCTTCAAAGGCAATCTAAAATAGAAAATGTATTGGTATGATTTGACACACTTTGCCCAAAATAATCCCACATCTCTATTAACTAAAATGCGTAACCACCCTTTAAAAACCTAAATACAATCCTTTGGAATTTAAATATTTTGCCGAATAAACAAAAAATACATCAAAATTATGTCAACAGTAGCTTTCAATGTTTATCGCCAAACTCGCCAAGCGACGTCGCTATACCGTAACCGATTAGCGAGCGAAGCGAACTCCGATCGATTAATGATTCGATCAAAGAAAAAAAAAAGTCATTTGATGAAAACGACTCACCCCCTCCCCCTGATCTAAAGTAATAATTTTTTTTAACTAAAACGCGCAAACACCCTTTAAAAACCTAAAAACAATTCTTTGCAATTCAAAATGTTTCGCCAAATAAACAAAAAACGACAATAAATTACATTAAAAGTAGCTTTCAAAACTCGACGTTAAATCCCGGTTATCACAAATTTGCCATTTCAACTGGGCTTTCTGTTTTAAGATTTCGTGTTGCTTGTTTATATTTAGGTTGTGCTAGAGTCCCAACAAATTAATGAATGCGGTTAGAGTATTTTCACAGCGATTTAGGGATACATTATATGAAACTACGGATATGAATAACTGATAATCTTTATAAAGAAAAGAGAAAAATTATACTTCAATATTTATTGGTTTGGAAATATTTATTTAACGTAAACGTAAAACACGTTATGTACTTCAAAAATGATCGGAATATTACAAATATCCGTCTTTTGCGGATATTTTACGTTAGGCGTAAACAGCTTAGTATTATACATTTGTATTTAGGTTGAGGGTTCCGCTTTGTATTGGAAGTGATGCTGCAGATCGAGTACGCTCTTCTGAGGTTAAAAATTTGGCCATGAAAAGGGCGTTTGTTTGATAGAAAAAGCAGACTCCGAATCCATTAATAATTAAGACGCAAAACTCAATCTTTACCGAGGCGTAAAAACTAAAACAAAGACAGCTTTGTAATTTCTAATTTTTATCTGTTCTTATCTCATATTAACAAATTTAAATGTTTTTCATTAGTTTGAGCAAGAGTTTCGAAATCAGCAAAGTCCGCGCGCAAGCGCAGTTGAAATGGCAAATTTGTGATAACCGGGATTTAACGTCGAGTGCTTTCAAATTGTAACATAATCCCGCATCTCTATTGATTATCGCCAAACTCACCAAGTGACCGCGCTACAGTAACCCACCCAATTAGCGAGAGCAGCGAACTCTAGCCGATGAGCGATTCAATCTTTCTAACGAAAACGTTTCAACGAAAATTCCCAAGCAGAAATTACAACGCAATTAAAAAACAAGGTACATATAGGACGACAAAAAGCAATCCCGTACACCTTACGAAAAGAATTTATCTATAGAAAAGCTATCGTTTGAGAAAAGGGGGATAAACGTCTCTAATACCCCCCCCCCTCCCTCTTCTGATGTCTAATCATCCTTTGAAAACCTAAATACAATCCTTTTCAATTTAAAATATTTTGCCAATTAAACAAAAAATACATCAAAATTACTTTTACAGTAGCTTTCAAATCCATAGTTCATCGCCAAATTCGCCAAGCGACTTTCTAATTAAAAAGAAAATCAATTAACATACGCACAATGAATCTTCTTTTCTTTATTGAGCAATCACGATTGCTTATTGTTCTCATTTGACTGTTTTGAATTCCTATGATTTTATTTTCCCACCACCTCCCTCTGCCAGCACAACGTCGCGTCGACCGGCCTCACGATGCTACTCCTCTTGCGAAAACAGTCTCTAGGTTGCGTCCATATCCTACGCACACACGCATACACACACTCATGCTAGCGCACAGACACAAACACACACTCCTGCACACACATACACATACGTCTGTGTGATCATGCCTACACACAGACTCATACCTGCACACAGACACAAATACATATGCCTACATACACACATACACGAACGCCTACACACACACTCGCATACACAACACGCATACACATGCATACATACACACACACGCACGCACCCACACACATGCGCCTACACAAACACACGCGCAATCATGCACACACACGCTCGTGATTGCGAAAAACATAATTTCAATTCAAGATGCCAAAAATTCAAATTAATATAATTTTTTTTCTTTATCTCTTTTTTTCTTTATCTTCTTTACTAATAATACAGCTGAAAGTCTCTCTGTCTGGATTTCTGTCCGGATCTCTGTGACGCGCATAGCGCCTAGACCGTTCGGCCGATTTTCATGAAATTTGGCACAAAATTAGTTTGTAGCATGGGGGTGTACACCTCAAAGCGATTTTTCAAAAATTTGATTTTGTTCTTTTTATATTCTAATTTTAAGAACATTTTACCGAGCAAATTATCACAACGTGGAAGATTAAACTACCAATTTAACATAAGTTGGAACCGTAACATAGCCGCAGCAAATTGGCGAGAAATTTATGATCCATTATTTGTAAATATACAGGCGAACCAAATGACCTTTTAATTTTCTACTACCGGCAAAGCCGTGCAGGTAACATGGGCGAGCAAATAGCCATAACAAATTGGCGAGAAATTTATGATCCATTATTTGTAAATACACAGGCGAACCAAATAACCTTTTAATTTTCTACTTCGAACAGTAGCGTAACTAGGGGTTGGCAGAAGTGGCTCTCGCCAGGGGCGCAGCAGCCAGGGGGCGGCAGCCAGAGGGGCGGCATTTCGACTGATTAAAAAAAAAAAGTTTTTTTTTTTTTTGAAATCAATAATTACTTCATTTAAACGTGGTTAGGCTTAAGGGGAAAAAAAGGGTCAGGTTGGGTAATTCCGTGCATTGTGTACGGCATTATCCACCAGTGTACGGTACTTGCCTTCGGTACGGTATGTTTGCTACGGTATGTTTTATCTGAAAATGTTAGTTTTAAGCTTTTTAAACCATTCCAAAAAAATTTTTCCCTTTTTTTAAAACTAAAGAGTGTTATTATACAAAGAGATTAGATTTCATGCTATATTTTAAACATACCCCACAAACGAGGTTTATGCTAAACCAACTCTCGAAGACCCAGTGTTGCTCATATTAGACAATTATTGTAGTCATATTTCCATCCCAGCTTAAGATTTCTGCCGAGAAAAGAATATAATCATGGTCAGCATACCTCCGCATACTTCCCATAAGCTTCAACCTCTCGATCGAACTTTCTACAAGTCACTAAAAAATAACTACTACATCGAGTGCGAAAAGTAGATAATCAACAATCTTCGTCGACGAATTACTGAATACGATGTTGTCAAAATATTTCAGGTTGCTTATGAAAAATCAGCTACAATGGCGAAAGCTACGAGGGGTTTTCAATGCACCGGAATTTACCCTTTTAATCCTTAAATACTCAGTGATGAGGACTTTGTTGTTGCCAAAGCCATGGAAGTCCCACAGCCTGGGCAATCAGAAGAAGCTTTCCACAGTGCCCAAACATCAGGAGAAGCTGACCACAGTACCCACACACCAGGAGAAGCTGACCACAGTACCCACACACCAGGAGAAGCTGCCCACAGTGCCCAAACATCAGAAGAAGCTGCTCACAGTGCCCAAACATTAGAAGAAGCTGCCCACAGTGCCCAAACGTCAGGAGAAGCTGCCCACAGTGCCCAGACATCAGGAGAAGCTGCCTACAGTGCCCAACCATCAGGAGAAGCTGCCTACAGTGCCCAAACATCAGGAGAAGCTGCTTACAGTGCCCAACCATCAGGAGAAGCTGCCTACAGTGCCCAACCATCAGGAGAAGCTGCTTACAGTGCCCAACCATCAGGAGAAGCTGCCTACAGTGCCCAACCATCAGGAGAAGCTGCCCACAGTGCCCAACCATCAGGAGAAGCTGTTTACAGTGCCCAACCATCAGGAGAAGCTGCCCACAGTGCCCAACCATCAGGATAAGCTGCCTACAGTGCCCAACCATCAGGAGAAGCTGACTACAGTGCCCAACCATCAGGACAAGCTGCCTACAGTGCCCAACCATCAGGAGAGGCTGCACACAGTGCCCAAAAATCAGGAGAATCTGTCTACAGTGTCAAGTAATCCGGAGAACGACCAGTCATAGATGAGTCTCCAAAAGAGTTGGATCTTTCACCCCTAAACCTGCCTCGAGCGTTGCCATCATTAACAAACAGGAAAAGACGTGCTCAATGCTCTTAAATTCTGAGTTCCACGCCTATAAAAAACAAGCTTTTGGATAAGTAGATACCAAAGAAGGGAATAACAACCACAAAGCAAAAGTTAAATGTCGATAAAGTTGAAAAGAAAAGTAAAATCACTTTTATATCTGGAAAAAAAAGGAATCCCCCCCCCAAAAAAAAAAAAGAAGAAGGAAAAATCTAGAGCAGTGCTTCTCAACCTTTTTTACTTTGCGGCACACTTAAGAAATTTCTAAATCAACGGGGCACACTGAACTTAATTTCGCAATGGTTACATAAAAATGTTTTTATCATTCACTAGTAAAAAGACGGGGCAGAGGGCATTTTTCATATGAATAAAACAATTCTATCTAACCTAGTGAATTTAATTTTATTTAGAAAGTAGAAATATTTTAGATGTCTTGAGGTTGATAATGAACAACAAAACTACCTATATCAGACTTTACAGAAAATTATGCTTGATATGTTTCAAAGTATTTCTGTCAAACATGTCATTAAAGTGCACACTGCAGTTAAACGACTTATCAAAAAATGTTTCAAGAAAAAAGCGAGCAAAAAATTAAAACCAAGCACCTAACTTCCGTTTAACACTAATGAGACACTTGAGCCTGCCTTGGATGTTCGACTCTATGGTGGAAAGAGCTACACGAAGTTCTTGATCCAGGCTCTTTAGAGATGATCTCTTGCTGATTAATAAGTGTGAGGGCTGAGAAGCTGAGTTTGCAAAGATATGTAGTGGAAAATGGTAGTAGCATATCAATAGCAAGACCAGAGATGGTGGGATATTCATTTTTAACCAGCAACCAAAATTCCTGAGGTCCATAAATTCTTCTCGCTCCTTCAAAGAAAGGTCTTTAACTTATCCATCATCCGCAGATGAAGAGAATGAATCTCGAATCCAGTCATACTGCTCTAAGTTAGTATTTTTGAAATAGTGCTTAATTTTGTCCTGAAGTATGACTAAATGTTCTACCACCTCATTTAGCAGCTTTTCGCCCATGCCATTTCCTTCACACACTTGTTGATGGTCCATATTTGCACATGTCTAATGACCCACGATCTACTTCTCTCCACAGCTGAATTTTTGATTTGAACCTATTTAGCTTAACCATCACACATGTAACCAAATTATCTAATTGTCCTTGCATTTAGCGAATCAATTCGTTAAGATGTTCAAAATTGTTAGCCATATACGCTAGTTTTGTCAGACAATATTTGACTTGGAATAAAATGGCGTTCTGCATTTCGTTTTTTAAAATTAAAAACTGTCGTTCCTCTTTCCGCAATCCAAAAATTCTTGATAGTACCTTACCACGTGAAAGTCAGCGAATCTCTGTATGTACAAGTCACAAAGTAAAGAGAAATTCGAGAATTTATTCGCCTCGATTTTATAAAATTCACGATTTTCATGACGTCAGCTAAAGCTGACTTCAGCTCATCTGGTAAGTTCTTTGCCATGAGAGATTCACGATGGAGGAAACAGTGTATGATTTGAACACTTGGGTTACGATTTTTCAGATTCGACAGGAACCGTATGATAGGTCCTGTCACTGCAGCAGCTCCGACGGTGCGAACACTTGTGCAATTTCGCCAAAGAATCCCGTTGCTTTTCAGATATTCATCTGTAACGCGGAATATCATCTCATCACCGGTTGCACGTGGAGGAAATTCTTTGCAGAAAAGATAGGGACCTTTAATGCTTCCCTCATCATCAGAGCGCACAATGGCTATGAATTGTGCACAGCTTCCGATGTCTGTTGATTCATCAACTTGAAATGCAAATTTTCCAGCTACTCGTAATTTCTTTACCAATGTTGCTTCTATGTCACCCGACATGTCATCAGTTCGTCTCCTGATAGTGTCTTCAGAAAGTGGCAATTGAACCACCTCTTCTGTTACGGGTTCTAGCATTTCCCGTACGATTTCTTCGCACGCTGGTGACATAAGCGTTTCACGGATAGTTTGTCGATTTTTCGTTTTGGCAATTAACCGTGCAACATTATAGGTAACCTCTTGAGCCCTTTCAGAAACTTTTGCGCTGGCTTTCATGAAAGAACTTTGCTTCGAGTTCTCTTTCTGCAATCGCTTGTAGTAAAAGATGTCTTTGCCCTGGTAAGAAGGATGTTTAGTAGACAGGTGACGTTTTAATTTGCTAGGGACCACCGCTTCATTTGAAAGTTTTTCCTATAAATAAGACACTCAGGTCTTGGTGATTTTACATCTCCGATCCACGAAAAACTGAACGCCAGGTATCCTTCCCTGGACTGCCTACTCAGCGACTTAGCCTTTTTTCTTGGAGGTCCTTTGTATCAGTACATTCAGTCGCAGATTTAGCAGCTGATGAGCCTTCTTTAACCAAGAATTTTTCCATATCACATTCGTAATTAAAGCGGAGACTTTGCGCCAATCCTAATAATACACTGAGCGTATGCAGACAAGCCAGAATGTCATTGCTGGTGAATTGAGCGTGAATAATTTGTGTCTAAAATGAGCCGAATTAATAATAATTTAGCCAATAGCAAACATTTTTGCTTATTTGCTTTTATAGATTAACAAAAAAAAATCTTCAAAAGCAATACATGTTTGATCATTGGCGCCAGCTGCAGTCTTCGCTTTACTCTCTGAATTGTTCAAACAGCAATTACCGAAAATATTCATTCGTCCTAGATTTTATTTTTTCAGTTTGATTTTTTTTTTTTTTTTTTTTTGTTTTGTTTTGTTTTGTTTTCTTTTAATTTTTATTTTACTAAGTCTCATAACCGAGCTTTGAGAAACTACGATCAAATGAAATTAGTATTGGAACTGGAAAAGAGGAAAACAAAAACTAAAGCTGCTCTTAAATTTTGGGTGGGAGGGCACAATCCATGCCTGGAGGAGGGGACGATACTCCCTTTAGCGAAAGAATTAGAAAACAATCTGTATAATTAGTTGATTTCGGGGAAATTAGAAAACGTTTTAAAAAACTGAAAGTAATTCGGATCAAGAAGTTTTAAAGAGGTGGGGCAGCTAATCCCGCATCTCCCATTGTTAGGTATGTTTGATTGCACACGATCAACAGGATGAATTGAGAAGTTACAGAACGATACAAACGCTATTCGGTCGTTACTTTAAAATAAAATACATCAAGGCTCTTTCTTTTTATATAACTATGAAAATTCTACGGCACACCGGGTTCCTTGTTGCGGCGCACCAGTGTGCCGCGACACACCGGTTGCGAAGCCCTGATCTAGAGACCTCCCAAATGAAGATTTCGATTGCTTAGTTTGTGGAGCGTCATACGCCAGCCGCCGTCGGAAGATAGGATCGAATGCCATAAATGCAGAGGATGGTTTAATGATGGATGCACCTACGGTTTGGGTACAGCAATAGGATTATACGAGTGCGACAGTTGCCGAAAATAATTTTCCATTCGTGCTTTTTAAGAATGAACATTTTTTTTAGTTCAATACTGACTTGTCGTCATTTCATTTCGCGGACGTTTCACTGTACGGTATTTCCCGACTATGTTGCATAATTCCGTTTACGCGACATTTTCATTTTTTAATTAAAAAAAAAAAAACCAAGGCTATTTGGAGCCAACTTTAAATGTAGCTCCAAATAGCCTTGTTTTTCATGTCGACAAATATTAGAGGTGAATATGAGATCAATACAGCCACTACTGCTCGAATATTAACACAGATAGATGACATTTAAAAAATGTGTACGGTATTTACCGACTCTCCCCTACATAACATCTACTGAGAAGGAACATTGGGCATCACTAAAAACAATTCTAAAATAAAAAAAAATGAGAAAAAAAATTACAATGCTGCTTCTTAGTTGTCGAATCAATTAGTCAAAACGTTCAAAAAAAAATTTTTTTTTCGGAAGTCACAATGACCTCCGGTGACTTTCCAGGTGGGCGACCCTGGGGGTTAGGGCGCAATTTCTTTAGTTCGCCGGGGGCGCTAGACTCCATAGTTACACTACTGACTACGAAGAACATTTTACCGAGCAAATTATCACATCGAAGAAGATTAAATTACCAAATTATCATAACGTGGAACCGTAACATGGGCGAGAAAATAGCCACAGCAAACTGACGAGAAATTCATAATCCATTATTTGTAAGTATATAGGCGAACCAAATGACATTTTAATTTTCTACTACGGGCAAAGCCGTGCGGGTAACATGGGCGAGCAAATAGCCATAACAAATTGGTGAGAAATTCATCATCCATTATTTGTAAATATACAGGCGAACCATATGACCTTTTAATTTTCTACTACGGGCAAAGCCGCACGGATACCACTAGTTTAAAATAAAGTAATAACCCCTTAATATTCATAAGTAACAAAAACAACTTTCCCCAAAATGTTTAAAAAGAAAGTAATTGAAAATTGTCTGGAAAATGGACCTAGTGTTATAGTTGAAAATTCTCTGGAAAGTGGACCTAGTTGTATTCGCAACTCCAACAAAGTATAGGGGGCGCTGAATGGACACACACTGAGCCCTCCAACTTCTCTCTGATAGAGTGCAACGGAGGAACATTAGGGATCTAATGACTCACCTACTTGAAAACGAAGAAGCATATTAAGACGCAGGGTAGTGGAACTTTAAGCACCAGTCCCCAGACGGAGAGGCATTCCACATGTTGCAAGACGAAGCTAACCTAGTCAAAAAAATAAATAAATAAATAAAAAGACAAAAAATAAGTAACAGTAAGAAGCTGGTTGGGGGGCGAGGTATATTCTAACATGCACGCATGTTTTCAGATTTACAGGTCGCCCTAAGGGACCAGGGGAAGGGTCAAATACTAATCAGTTTTCTCTTATCATTCTAGGACGACAAAAGACCCGGCCTTGACAAGACCGGGGGGAGATCAGGTCAAAGAGCTTTCCCCCTAACTTAAAGAGAAAATATCACCCTACATAAATAGTAGGGTAGGAGGAGGTCTGTCCTTCCCATCAGGTCGGGTCCAGGCAGACTCCTCAACGCCATAGTCAGTTACTTTATTCTATCACTCCCATTCCAATAGTCAATCCCAAGACCTGAAATCTCCCGAGGGGGCAAGATGGGGGTGTCGTGACGACAAGGACGCAAGATTCATGAGGGTGAGTCCCTTACACAAGATTCATGAGGGTGAGTCCCTTACAAACGATTCATGAGGGTGAGTCCCTCACCTCGAGACAAAAGCAGCCCTGGGGGTAAAAAAAAAATTAAAATCTTTAAAAATAACCAAAAATATAGATGTTGTGCTGTGACGTGATGTATAAGTGTATGTCTTGTAAGTGTATGTGTTGTAAATGTAATTAAAAAAAAAAACCCAGACACTGCAAATGTAATCAGCTTCCAAGCCATAAGGAGTCTCGAGGTCAACAATGGAAGCAACGTTCCACCCCCATTGTACCCCCCCTCGAATACCCCATTTAATAGAAGTAATTTCCATTGCAGATATTGCGTGATATCTCATTTTAAGCCGAGACATGAAATGGATCGGTGGGAATCACAACTACGGCAGATGAACTAATATCTTTTTCTTCCACAGCAATTAATAATTTTTTTCTATTACAGAGAGGACACCCAAGAAATCGAGACAGATTGATATCTGTACTCCACATGGACGAGGTGTCCTAGTGCATGTTTATGCCGTAGTAAATAAAATGCAGTAGTATATTTATGCAGTAGTGCATCATATGTCTAACCCCATTCCCTTACAGGGAACCATGGCACACCAACGAGGTACGGGGAGACATACCGTATCTCATGGTGAGCAAGGTTGAAACATTAAGGGGTAAAATCCCAGCTGGGTTGACGCCCAGCACGGGGACCTTCCCCGAGGCAATAAGCATCAAGCGCGTCCGTAGCAAGATACGACTATCGACCGCCGCACCCAGCCGTGCGGGGGGCCCGCTACGCGGACCCCCCGGGCGGTGGAACCTAAGGCTTACGGCTAAGAGGTGGGGTGTGTGCGGAGAAAGGTCTAATGGCGGATGAAAAAAGTAAAACAAACAAAGCCATAACTTATAATTTGCTTTGTTGCTTAGTGAATGACAGTAATTTTTCATCGTGTTTGTGAGAACCTTTCTTTTTTATTCTTCTGTAATTACACTATACCACAGCCTGTTTGAAGCCTGTAATTTACCCCAAAGAAAACATTATTTTTATTACTATTATTGTTATTATTATTATTATTATTGTTATTATTATTATTTTCTTTCTCCCTTCAACTTTCATTGTCTGCTTTTATTTCTGTTGTTATTACCATTATTTCTTTCTTTCTTTAAATAATTTCAACATTAATTTTGATTTTTCACATGCATTAGAATTTTAAAAATGCGAAAGTTAAAATTTTCCAAGTAGGGGCAAAGCTGCGATGTTGTAGGGGATACTCCTTTAATAGAAATTATTACTAAAACGCAACTGACAGCTACACAAGGAAAAACTTCCTGACATATTTTTTAAGCAGAAAAATATCGGCAGAAATTTTTGCAGGAAAATCTCAAGAAAAGTCTTTCTTCTTTCTAAGAAAAATTATCTGGAAGTCCCGCGTTTTTAATAGTGTAAAAGATATTCACTACACTATATTGGATAAGGTGACACCACCGACTGCAATACGAACTCCGCGCGGTAAAATAAAATCCCTATAGGGAATACAGGACAACGAGTTGGCGCTCAGCTGAATTCGAACGGACATTCTACGCGAGTTGATAGAAAGAAGAACTGGCAAAAAATTCTGCAAGTAGCTAACTGATATCTTCTTCGCCAAATGACAAGACAGGTCAGTCTGAAATTTAATTTTCGTTCTAAAGTTTACGAAATTAATTTTTTTGCGGTGAAATTATTTGAAGAATTTAGATAATTTTAAATAGTTTATATAAAATATTGTATGATGTTAAATTCAGATAATGCAAGATGTTTTGATTTTTTATAGCACGGGAAAAAATTGTGGAAGCTACTAACTATAGGTTTTCTTCGCCAACTGACACGACACGTCAATCTGAAATTTAGTTTTCCTTCTAATGTTGCACTATTGATTTTTTTTTTTTTTTGCGGTGGATTCATTAGATAATTTTCAATAGCTTATGTCTAATACCAGATGCTAGATTCAACTAGATGTTTTGTTTTTTATTGCACGCAAAATTTTCCAACGAGATGATCGTCAAATGACACAAGTCCGTTCAAAATTCAATTTTCGTTCTTCAGTTGAAATAATAATAATAATAATTATTATTTTTTTTTTTACGGTGATTTAATTTGAGGCATATAGATATTTTAAATAGTTTGTGTATAACTCCATTTGATAGATAACTTAAATAACATTAGATGTTTTGGTTTCTTTCTGTCTTACTTTCCTTTTTTTTTTTTTTTTTTTTGTTTGTTTGTTTGTTTGTTTGTTAACTCTGTAAGTAGCTGTTTTGAGATTTTCTTCGTCAACTGACACGATAAATCAGTCTGAAAATTTAATTTCGTTCTAACGCTGAAACGATTAAATTTTCTTACAAAGAGTTAATTTGAAGAGTGAAGTATAGTTTTAAATAGAGTAATTTTAAATAGTTGATGCCTAATATAGTGTGCTGGATGATTTGAATAATGCTAGGCGTTTTAAACTTTTACTGCACGCAAAACTTTCAAAAAAAAAAAAAAAAACGTCTTATATAATAAATCGATGTTCATCGTCAATGATTGTTTTATGACACGTTAGGTCAGTCAGAAGTTTAATTTTCCCTCATAGGTTGAAGTAATTAAATCCTCTCGCAGTGAAGTATGTAATTTGAAGAATATAGATAATTTTTAAATTGCTTACATACAATACCATATGCTAGATAATTTAGATAATACTAAATGTTTTGATTTTTTATTGCATCTAAAATTTTTGGAAAAAGTAGTAAAAAATTTTAAATAATTAAATTATACGGTGACTACTGAAACTATCTCATTGAGGGTTTTTTCGTCAGATGAGGCGACAGATCAGTCATAAGTTTAATTCTTTTCTAAAGTTGAAGTAATTGAATTTTCTATCAGTGAAATTTTTTGAAGAATATATATTCTAAGTAATCCGACATAAGCTATATTTAATAACATGTGCTTAATTATTTAGGTATTTTGATGTGTTTATATCTTTTATTGCATCTAATGTCCAATCACGGATTGCATGGAATTTTCAAACGTCCAGATAAGACGAATCTATGAATAAATGGAAAATGGGAAAATAAAAATTTGATGCGCGTATTCCGCTCATATGAATGGGACTCTGCTTCTGCAAAACCTGACGTCGGTAAAAAAAATAATAGATTCGTCCATTTCCGGCTGTAAAGCGGATGTTTGTCTTTCCATACAATCCGTGGTCAGACAGTAACATTTTTGATCAAAGTGATTAAAAATAATAATAAATAACTAAATTGGTCTATGATTATTGAAATAGTTTAATAACAAGTGCTCTTTGATTTGTATTTATTTACCTTCTGCATATATTATGTAAAATTCAAAAGAACTCATAAAAAAAAAACCTTAAATGACCATATTTTCTGAAAACTCATTTGCCCAATTTAATTGTATTAATGCATTAAATAATGTAAAGAAGATTTTCATATTATAAAAAACTAGAAGTTCTCAGCATAACTTGTACTTATCAATTAATCTATGTCGCTACCTGTGTAATACATACACGGATCCCCCCCCCCCCCCCAAAAAAGCAATATCACACCTTTTATACCTAGAAGATCCCAAAAATGAAAATCCCGTCCAGAAAAGAGCAAAATACCAAACTAAGAAGAGCAAAATACTAAACAAATGCTTATTATCACAAAATCCCATCAGAGGCTGTACATAAATTATTTTTTCATCATTTTTTTTATCCCTCCCCCTTGTCACAACACAAACTATCATAATTTCACGAACCCCCCTCCCACCTCAAAGCCTGAAATCATTTGTGGGCAGCCCCTATTGAATAAAATGAAAATGCCTGATATCACAACCGTTTATTGTAACCGTATTAACAAATGATAAAACCATTCCCTCTTTTAGAATGAAATTACATCAGCAGTTGACTCTACATTTGTTTCTATTAAAAACTTCTGTTGAAATTATTTTTCTGATTTTGAATACGTATCTGTATTTTTGAACTGATAAGTAGACAGAGGAAATCCCCCTCCCCTAAAAAAAGTCAAGCTGTTTGCAATTTTTCCCTCTTTGTCCTTGGTTATTTTTTGTTATTGTTCTCAAACTACTATTTTTTAAAATTCATTTACAAATTAATTTTTAATTATATTTATTTTTTTTATAAATGTATTTCGTATTTATGTTATTATTATTAATAATAATTTTTAATGTGAAGTAAAATTTGTGCTAAGTAAAATATGTCGTCCAAATAAAAATTAATTTGTAAACAAATGTTTCCGAGAAAGTTTAAAGAGGATGTTCAACCGGCTGTCCCCTAGTTCTGAGTTCAATGCCTTACCGATCGGGTCACCACGACCCCTAAGAATACTATACAATGCGAGGGTACTCTTGTACGTCCTGAGTCAATCTTGCAATGATTGTCTTTACCATCCCCCAGAAGCGATGGTTTAGCCACCGCAAATATTATATAGTGCCCCCCTCCCCCCCAAAAAAAAAAAAACACGACCCCGTAAAACAACCTTCCTGAAAATTACAATGGCGTAGTCTACGCCATGACTCCCTTGTGGGTGCCTCTGTTTTAACCAAGCTCCCCTCCCCCCCCCCCCCCCAGTTATCTGTGTCTAGAAATCAAAAAATTCTAGCTAGTTTTGAGATTTTCAATATTGAATAAATAACAAGCATTTAACATCGGTCAATTTAATGAAAAAGAACTTCCTGTTTTAGTAATTGGAACTTATTCAAACGCAGCTACAAAGAAACACTGCTACGTATTTTCTTAACCAAAGAAATAATTGTAAAAATAAATAATAAAATAAAGAATAATAAATAAAAAAATTTAAAAATTAATTTGAATCTTCACATTTTGAATTCAAATTATGTTTTTCGCAATCACGAGTGTGTGTATGTAGGCGTGTGTGTTTGTGTGTGGGGGTATGTGTTTGTGTGTACGGGTTATGTGTATGTGTGTGTAGGCATGTGTGTTTGTGTCTGTGTGCTGGCATACGTTTGTGGGTAGTTGTGTGTATGAATGTGTGTGGGGGGGGGGTATGTGTATGTGTGTGTAGGCATATGTGTTTGTGTCTGTGTACAGGCATGAATGTGTGGGTAGTTGTGTGTATGTGTGGGTGTCTGTATGTATGCGTGTGTGTGGGTAGGTGTATGTGTGTGTAGGTGTATGTGTGTGTAGGTGTATGTGTGTGTATGTGTTTGTGTGTGTATGTGTTTGTGTGTGTATGTGTTTGTGTGTGTATGTGTTTGTGTGTGTGTATGTGTTTGTGTGTGTATGTGTTTGTGTGTGTGTGTGTAGTTGTGTATGTATGCGCGTGTGTGTAGGACATGGATGCAACCTGGAGATGGCTTTCGCTATAGGAGCACCATCGTGAGGAGCCCGTCGACGGTGCTGGTGCGGAGGGTGGCTGTGGGAAAAATCAAAGGAACGTCAAAAATAGTCAAGTGAGAACAATAAGCAATCGTCATTGCTCAATAAAGAAATAAGCATCTTTTCTTAACTAAATAACTATTCACTGACAGACAGTAAAGAAATAGTATTTGTTCTATCTCTCAATTTTCCGAATCGCCAGTCAAATTTAACTAGCTATGAAAATAATTTGGGAGGTCACAGTGAACTCTCGTGACCTCCCATTAGATCACCCAAACTTTTGATAAGTTTTTGAACATTGGCGTAAGCAAGGGTGCCGTCCCCACAAATACCATGAAGATCTCCCAAGAGCGAGAGCCCCCCCCCCCTCCCCGAATAAGGAGAAAACTATCTCTCAACTCCTTTCCCCCTAAAAATTTTCAATGGCGCAGTCAGCGCCATGACCACCCCTAGGTGGGTACCCCTGGCGCAAAACTTAGGGCTGTCGAGTCGGAGTGAAAGTGGCAACGAAGCTCTGACTCCGATTTCCGAAATTTTGCAGCTTTTGACTCCGACTTCGATTCTTCACTCTGAAAACAGTCCGACTCCGACTCCGATGCCGTGGCAAAAACACATAAAATTTTGATCCTTCGTTGTTCAGCATACGAAACCAAAACCAAAAAAGAGCGGCAAAAAAAAAGAGGAAGTAAACACGACTTTAATCGACCAATCACCAGCAAATAGGTTAGAGAATTACGCGTTTTTACCCGTCGATTGCGCAATTGCCGCTTTCCGATGCTCGCAGTTTTTCCTGGAGAAGGAACGAGTCTAACTGACCAATCACAAGCGTCGGGGGAAACTTACAAGGAAGTAGGGAAAATCATGAAGAGACATGGGGAAAATGCTACGGATCCCGCGCTTTGATTTGTAACTGGTTTCAAGAGCTTTTTCTCCGTTTGTGATTAATCTTTCTTTTTTCATCATGCAAAATAGTATCTATGATCGCTTCGATAAGTGGAGAAGAAGAAATTGTAAAATAAATGGTGGTAATACAACCGAACGTAAAGACCTGGAAATTCTTAAATTATTATGTTGTAATAAAAATCACAGAGAAAGCCACGCTTCAGAAATCCAAGTTTTATTTATTATTTCATTGTGTTAGAATGTTCTTGCGGCGCGAAATTCAAGTTCCCCTAAGGAAATACTGGCGGCGCGTTAATGACGCTGTAAGTATTTACATTTAATTCTCTAATGAACATTATTTTCAAGAGTTGCTACAAAGTGCATCATAGTAGAACGTCGATTCAGGGCGGCCGGATTTAGGGGAGGGCAGGCGGCGCTACTGCCCCGGGGCCGCCACAACAAAGGGATCCCCACAATAAAATTTTCGCAAAATATCCTAACTTTTACGGGTCAGCAAATTTTACGTTTTTTCTCCCCTATCAATAATAATTTTAAAAAAAATAAAAATAAAATAAATTGCAATAACTTCAGGATGTATTTACTATTAAAGTGCTGATAGGAAATATCGGATATATACATATATATCAAAATATTCGTATATATATCAAAGTATCGGATATTTTCGAAAATATGATGATCTTTTCGAACCCTGAATAGGGGCATCCACTCCTTCGTTGCCCCGGGGACTCCACACTTCCAAATCCGGCCCTGCGTCGATTATCTGTACCGGTTCTAGTTCCAATAATCAAACGTTCGGATATTCGGACAAGGAACTTAATGAATGCTACTACTGATTTCTGACCATTTTTAAATGGTTGAAATATACAGCGCGTCTCCGTTTAACCAGCAACACCTCTAGTTTCGCAACCGTCGTAGCCCTAGACACATACTTCCAGTTTCAAAATTTTTCAAAATGTTGTGCAAAGTGAAGATATGGGAGGGGGGGAGGAGAAGGAAAAAAACATGCACATGCTTCGTTTATTTCAATGCAACTCTGCTTAATTTAGAAGCTTAAGTAAAAAATGATTTTTTTTTTTTTTTTTTTTTCAAACTTTTGCAAGCACACTTATCTAGCAATCAATAATTTATTTTCAAAAATTAATATTACTGTCCACTTTAAAAGGAAATAAATAAAAAGTAACAAAAAAATCTTGTTTTAAAAAATCCTATACATTATAAACTTGTTTACTTTTTTAAAATGTTCTTTGCTAAATGACCAAGGTATAATCAACCCAACCAATCCGTGCATTCATTTGATTATGTATTTGATGGAAGATCAAACCACAGTCATTTACGTTAAGAATCAGGAATATTCTTTCATGTAGAGGAATGTGGGGCAAACTGAAATAGTGAAATATTTACTTTGCTCATAGTTCCACCAATCTGGTATTATTTTGCCTATGTAGTGACACAGGTATTGTATTTCAATCAGGGGGAAAATGCCGCCGAAACTTAAAGCATGTGACAATATAGGCAGCTTTCAAAAATTGATTCTCATGTTGTAATATTTTTCATAAATCAAAAATTATTTTTGTTATTAAAAAATGGTAAATTTCTTGATATTAACAATTTAAACATCAATCGACATCATTGATCGTCAACATCTTCATCTTATATTCGATGCTGTATTTATTCAGTTAATATTAAGCTAAAGATATTTTATTTTAGCTCAGTATATATTTAAACTGAGCAAATACATAAAAAAAACGTATAGAACGAAAAGATAGCATTAATCAAAATTTTCAATACATTGTATCATATCCGCTAGATTTTAAAATCCTCTTATTAGATTTATGGGGAAAAAATGTTTTCAATAAAAATTGAAAAATTTTAAAAATATATTTTATGTTACATACATGATCAAGTAAACATCTACTATTGGCACTCAACAATTTACGAGCTTATAAGATAAAATTATTATAATCAAAGTGGTTAAAATCATCAGTGTTAAAACAAAGTAAATATAAATATAATAAATTTTAATTTTATCTATCTAGTGGCTCATTATTAAAACCCGAAAAAACTACGCTAAATACTTTTGTTAAATTTTCCCATCCACTATTACAGAAGCATTCACGCACTTTGTAATGCAATGGCTGTTACACAATTAAAATGATTCTAAAATATTCAGAATTGAATATGAAATGTTTTCAGCATAAAAATAGAAATTTACATGGGGAGTATTTAAAAAATACATCACTATCTGCAACTAATAGTTATCAATTATTATGCCAAAAAAAGTGCAATGTTTGAAAAAATTAAAATTTTTCTGTTTGTTTTTAGTCTTTCGGCGACATTCGTTGAAAACTATCTACAATGTAGAAATTCTTAAAATATTTCTTTCACCGTAAAATTGCAATTTGCAAGAAAGTGCGAATCATTGACAGCTTGAAAAAGAGACCTAATTCTAAGTCTGTAATTAATTTTAATCTATCACATTTATCTGTGTCTTTAATAAATTTGTGTATGATAAAAGCCACGAATTACTTTATTTTAGAAACATTCTCTCAATCTTTAGCGTAAATAATTTAATCACTTACCTGCTTTTTTGTTGGAATAAAGTTATTTCATCCATTATGCCTTATTAAAATTCTTCAAGGATTTGTTTTTCATTTTTCTTCCTCATAATAATACAGGGACAATTCCACAGGAAAGGGGGAAAAGTGGCAGAATTTAAAAATAATCTTTTTCTCAAAAATTTGGTATCAATGGAAAGATAATTATCTGAAGTGTATGGAAATAACAAAAATATGCAGCAAAAGCAAAATTAATTAGAGTTCTGAGGCTTCAAGTCAGGTTGTTATGACCACGTTCTTACGAGTAACTTTTTTTATACGACTTGAGAATAGCTGTTTGATACTTACATTGTCGCTTTTTTTCAAATATTCTCTTTAAAATATGTTTCTTAGAACTCTCTAGGAGAGTTATATACAAAAAAATTGCACTTTAACTGTAAAAGTTAATTTTTAGGGATTTTTTCATGTAAGACATTTTTGTAATTCTACGTCCGACACCAAATTGGCTGAAAGTTTATATTGTGTAAAACTAAGTGGAGATTTTTACAAAATATTTTGTCTGCAAATAAAGATTTTATATGCAATTAAAAATAATCATTTAAATTAAATTTCAAAAAACTATTTATGCTTAAATAATTGGTCAGAAAAAATTCTACGTCCGACACCAATTTTTTCCTAACTGAAACTAGGTTTATAAGTATACGAAAATTCCTGGTTGAATTAAATAATTCACACATGCTATGCATGCCTTATTATGTATTTATATTTTACATAATATAAATTTAAAGAACATATACACAATATTTTGACTGGGGAAAATATCTGAAGATAAGAAATGAGTCTCATATGTTTATCAATAGCGATTAACGTAGGAATGTATAAAATTATGAATATTTAAGAAGCATTAGGGGTCTCAGTTCAAAAATAAAACTCCTCCCTTCCCCAGTTTTCACTTAAAACTCTCAGGTATTTTTGGTGAACTCACAACAACCCCTGTGCCTCAAAATGCTCAGTTTCGTTTTCAACAATTTGTAACCAACATCCAAATTTCTTATTATTTGTTAATAACTTAGATTTTTCTTCATTAAAATTCTATAAATCAATCTTCATTTCTTTTCACCCTAGAGATTGAGTTTTTTGTTGTTCACATAGATTGTAAAAAAAAAAAAAAAACTTGACAAAATGCGTCTAATCTCTCTTCTCGTTATAGTATTTTCCTTATTTTATGAGTGAAGACTTAAAATACAAATTTCCTGGAATGGTTTCCAGATATTGATACATTAGGGGTGTCCATCTCCCCAAAAGCAATGGGATCCCCCCTGCCCCCCCCCCAAAAAAAATCCCTCAAGAACACCCAGAAGAATAATATTTTGTCAGAAAAACAAAGAAATGTCTTGAAAGACATTCCCTGTAAACAAGTTCTCTGGCATCACTTGGGCCATGACCCCCCCCCCTCCCTACATTCTTTTTGCATAAAATTTTTAGTTTTCAAATTATTTCAATTTTAAGAAAATTATTTGATTTTTCACAAAAAATGGAGTCCTGAGAAAAATTCTGCACAGACCACTGTTATGCATATTTTCCCCTTTTTTATGCTTTAAAATACCATAATATATAATTCTATAAACAAATTAAGAGTTAAACAGCTTTTTAAGATGTTTGTTTCATGTCGAATGTTGTCTGATTTGCACATCCTACGTCCGACACCAACTATTCTACGTCCGACACAAAGGAAAAAAAAATTGTGCTATTTATCCGTGAATTAATTTGGTAAAAAAGGAAAAATTATTCATATTTCATCTTTACTTTTAAACATTCAAGTAGTCAAAAAATCTGAAAAGAGTTCATTGAGCAGAAACTTGGGTTTTTTCAACTTAAGTCAATTTTCAGTTCCCCTTTCATCTACGTCCGACACCATGAAGTTTTTTATTTTTAATATTTATAGTTCGAATTATTTTCAGAAATTCTATAAATTTTTATATTGTTCCTACATATATAAGTATTGAGAAAAAAAATTGGCTCAGTTCATCAATTTTAACTCTGAAAAATATGAACCTTTATTGGTAAATTTCGTGCAAATTCTACGTCTGACACTGTGGAATTGCCCACAGTGTTTCTAAAATACCGTTATATTTGTATAACTAACTTAACGATAAAAAATGAGTTCTAAGTCCACGAATTGCACTTCGATGTCAACTAACATTAGTGGGGAAAATAGCGCAGATTTGAAATTTGGTCCGAGATTGGCCCACGCGTCGTTAAGTGTTAAGAACTTTAAATAGCCAAGTAAGGACTTTGACTCTGCTTTTCGGTAGTACAGTAAAATCTGTAAAGTTGACCACCCTTGTAAGTTGACCACCTGTCTAAGTTGACCGCTTTTTCCAGGCACGGAATTAGCCCTTATCATATAAATCAACCTCTGTAAGTTGACCACCTGTTTAAGTGGACCACTAAAGTAGTGCACCGCAGGTGGTCAACTTACACAGTACGTCACAATGAGAAGAGATAATTCCTTCTCTAAGGTACGTCATGCCTCATTTTAGGTTTGCAGTCCTATGGCTTTAGGGGCCATGGTGGCCTGATCTGTAAGGCAGCGGACTTGTGATCGGAGGGTCCCGGGTTCGATCTTAGATGGTCGAAGATCCACTGTCTTCATTAATGGTGACTGGGGGACGTTAAATATGCTCGTAGACACAAAGTCCTCCAAGTGAAACGATACTTCTGGGGATGCTGGACCAGGGATTGATCGGCTTCTGATCTAGATCGAAAAATCAGAGCTGTCCTCAGCGTCCCATCCAACTGGTTAAATTATAAAGAGTGATAGGTACGGGGGGGCCCTGCGTGTGGTACGGGGGAAAAGTGAAGAGCCCTACGGCTTTCTCTCACAGGAGGTTCCGGACGTACCCACAAAAAAAAAAAAAAGATTCTGGATCGTCTTTATTGTTTCTCATTTACACCTTCTTTCGCACAGTTGCAATTTAGTCTCGAAAAAAAAATCACAATCGACCCCATTCCCTCCCCTGGCTAAAAAGCACAATACATCACATCTCGATTCATCAGAAAATGCTTCGCCGACAATCTTATTAAGACAAGGTCACAAAATTATCTGTGGATACTAGATTTGTTACAATGTTTTCTTCCGTTCGAATTCATTGAATCTGCTCCTCTGAAACGCGAAAATAACGTCGGGGATTACGGAACTAAAGCGTAGGGAAAAAACGCTTTCCCACCAATCGCGATCTCTTTGCGGCTTATCTCTTCCGTTAGGAAATAAAAAGAAACAAAAATGTTTTCAAAGAGCTTTTTATTAAAACATAAAGATGTGTTCCAAGCTTGAGTGCGACACTGCGGTGAGTAATAATTTTTAATTCCATTGTTTTAAAAGTATTTTTTTCTGAAAGAACATGCCTAAAAAAAGAGGATCTAACCATTTTTCAAATAATTTGTTTAAGTTTAATATTTTTAAAAAAATACTTAAATCGGTGATCTTTCATTGTTTACATTTCTTTGTGCATTTCTTGCCGATGACATCACAAATGATGAAATGCCATTCTGTGTTGCCATTCACAGAGCAAAATATTTAATCCGCATCTTTACTCACGTGTATTGGCAACGGTATGGTTGATAGCAAGCGTAGAGCGCAATTGTAATTCGCTTCTTGATTATCATAACGTGGAAACGCGGTACAAAGATGCGCCAAAAATCATCATTTGTGACGTGATCTAGACCACGCCTTGTTTGAAAAATCGGACATTAAAAAAAATAATTAAAAAATAACTGTTGGGAAAATGAAAGAATTTTCTGGGTCCACGTTATTTATTTATTTATTTTGCTTATTCTATCAATTTCAGTAAAAGTACTACTTTTGACTGAAGGAAACAACCCCATTCAGCGGTTTCTTGAAAATAATAATGCGAAATTTGAAAAATTTGTTTTTGAATATGCTACTTAAAAATGTGTACAGCAGAACTTCGTTTTTTCCGGATCGCCGGTTAATCCAAAAGAAATGTTTAAACTATAATAAAAGATATTTTTTCTAAAATAATAATTCTAAGCTATGATAGCAAGAACGAAAACATTCGCTTTGTATTTTGCTTAGATGTACAACTCATGCACAGATAGTTGGAGCTTTTGACGTTTTAAACTTGTGCTCTCTAAAACGGATTGTATTTATATATATAGTTGTTCATTTTATTAATATACTAGTGGTACCCGCACGGCTTTGCCCGTAATAGAAAAATTAAAAGGTCTTTTGGTTCGCCTGTATATTTACAAATAATGAATGGTGAATTTTCCCGCCAATTGGCTTGTACCCATGTTACGGTTCCGCGTTATGATAATTTCGAATTTCGCCAATTCATTTGTAATTTACTCGTCCATCTTATGAAAATTTTGTTCTTAAAATTGGAATAGAAAAATAACCACATCGAATTTTCGAAAAATCGCTTCGAGGTGCACACCCTCATGCTACAGACTAACTTTGTGCCAAATTTCATGAAAATCGGCCAAATGGTCTAGGCGCTATGCGCGTCACAGAGATCCTGACACACGGAGAGACTTCCAGCTTTATTATCAGTAAAGATTTCATGAAAATCGGCCGAACGGTCTATTCGCTATGCGCGTCACAGAGATCCTTTCCTTATAGACAGAGAGACTTTCAGCTTTATTATTAGTGAAGAAAATAAAAGGGTCCTGTGTGTTATCTTAAATGACATAGCAATATATCATGTTAAAAATAAACTGCTGTAAATTAATATTTTTTTTTTTGTTGTTTTTTGTTTTAATAATTTTCTTTACTAATAATAAAGCAGAAAGTCTCTCTGTCGGGATCTCTGTCTGTCAGGATCTCTCTCTGTCCGGACCTCTGTCTATTAGGATCTCTGTGACGCGCATAGCGCCTAGACCGTTCGGCCGATTTTCATGAAATTTGGCACAAAGTTAGTTTGTAGCATGGGGGTGTGCACCTCGAAACGATTTTTCAAAAATTCAGTTGTGGTTATTTTTCTATTCCAATTTTAAGAACAAAACTATCATAAGATGGACGAGTAAATTACGAAATTATCATAACGTGGAACTGTAACATGGGTACAAGACAATTGGCGAGAAAATTCACCATACATTATTTAAATGTACAGGCGAACCAAAAGACCTTTTAATTTTTCTATTACGGGCAAAGCCGTGCGGGTACCACTAGTTAATAATAACTGGATAATGAAAGCAAGATGCATAAACAGTGGCGTCACTACAAGAAGGGGGGGGGGGTCCGCCGTGGGTGTCACCCGTCTGGGGGGGTTACACCCAAAGTGGAATTGCAAGATTTTGAAAAATATGAAGCTAAAATAAATTTTTAAAACTACAAATTAAAAAATTTTCTGCTGTGCAACCCCCCGGACCCCATTTGTATTTGTATTTTGGACATTAGCAGACTTAAAGTTTCGTTTTAACACAAATGTAGTTCATTCCTGAAAATTGCACGAATTTCCTGTTTTTAAATAATTTCTTTTTTCTTTTGCTTTTGTAGGGGGAGGGGGAGATGGACACCAAAAATTACCGCCCCGGGTGTCAGTCTTGCTAGGTACGCCATTGGTTAAATTATGCATGAAAGTTTAATGAGCAGGAAAAAAAAATAAACAACCTAGAAACACTTCTTTAATTATTTTTACTTGAACTCCATAAAAAATATTTTTCCATTTTTTTTCTTTCCTTTTCATATAAGTTCTATGACCCATCAAAAAGTTCCACGAAGCCCAAATACGTGCAAAGTCAATCACCTTGAAGAAATGTAACATGATCAGCAGTGGCGTAGCGAGAAAAAATCCTTGGGGGGGGGGAAGGTTAATTTTTTCGGAAGTTTAAAGTAAAGCTATGCCCTCGAGTTTACACACACACACACACACATATATATATATATATATATATATATATATATATATATATATATATATATTGGGGCTCATGGGATAGGGGGGTTATAACCCCCTATCCCCCTTGGCTACGCCACTGATGATCAGTGCAAAAAAAAAAAAATATCAAAGCCATATGCATATTTCATTTTTAGAGGGGTGATGCACTTACTTCAGTGGCCCACTTCCCCTAACTAACACTAATTCATTAAAAAATTAATTCGCCAAATTCCCAATTCGTTTTCTTCAAACCATCAAACCTAGGCGGACTGTATTTTAAAATATATAAATAATAATGACTAATGAAGTAAAATAAATAACCTTTAAAATGGTAAGAAGTGCATGGATATGAATCACAATAGTTCATTAAGACATTAATGAAAACAGGTATGAAAAGGAAAGGATATATATTTACTTACAATTAAACACTGCTGATTTTAATTTAATTGTTTCCCAGGATTTATAAAATGAAAAAAAAAAAAAAATTCTTAGGACGCGAGAAAAATTCCTGTAAAACCTAGCGCTGATTTTTCGTCGCAATTCGATAACTTAGCAAAAATTGAAATAATAATGTTATAAATGAAATACACCGCCAGCTCAGTCATTTCCAGCCGAGGACTGCAGTTTCGTGCTTATTAACACTCATCAGCCCGGCATAGGAAAGTGACTGAGCTGGAGGTGGAAAACCTCTTATGGAAGCCAAGAGGGCCAAACAAACTGGTAGCTAATGTAGAATTAGCACAGGCCAGACGAGTGACCGAAGCAATGGGCTGATGAGTGCTAATAAGCACGAAAATGCAGTCCTCGGCTGGAAATGACTGAGCTGGCGGTGTATTTCATGTATTTCTGCTTTAGCCCTGGCTAATGGGTTGTAATTTACTGAATAAATAATGTTATAGTTTCACCTAAGTTGAATAAAAATGTCAGTGCTTCGAAAAATTATGCCACCATATTTTTCTTGAAACATTCTCTCTCGTGTAAAAATAATATTTACTAGGCTTACGGTACAATAATAGGCATTTTTAATTAGCTAAATAGGAGCAACAAATGAGCCAGAGATATAGCTACTGGGCAATTCCACGAAAATGTCAACCTGAGCATCAAAATTTCACTATTAACAAAACTATAAGTATTGTATGTCATTTAAAAGCTTGAAATATATATTTTATAAGGTACCAAGTTAAATTTTAATTTATAATTTTTCGTATTAAAAATAAGCCGTAACAGATGCCTGTGTCAATTCCGGATTTTTTGGGGAAAATTTGGCATGTAGTAATCAAATTTTTTATGGTGTTTCATTCAGAAACAATCTTAAAATCAGTTTATAAATGTCAGTCAGTTAGCATAAAAAAGCAACTTTTTCAACTCAGCATGAAATTAATTGGTGAAAATTTTTCAAAATTCGTATTCTCTGCCTACATTAGGAGTATTTAAATGCTGAATAAGTAGAATTGAAAGTTTACATCCGGAACACCGAAAAATCCTCGGTAACTGACTGACACACTTGATACGGTAACTAACATTCTGTTTAACTTCAAAATGGTTGCAATGTATTGAATTTAATACTCCTGAAACCAGATTTCTTTTATTTTTAGGCTTTTAAGTGATATCAAACAACCTAACTCTTTTAATTTTTAAGAATAATAACATTTTTTATTGATTTTATTCATTATTCATTCTAACATAATTTAGTAATGTTTGGGCCTAAATTAAAAAAATAATTGCCTAATATTCAAAAAATACATCAATTCAAAACCGAAGAGGAAGGAATTTTACAGTCAATACAGTCAAAAGACAAATTTACAATACCACAACTTTCACAGGGTGAAAAGAAATTTAAAATATGGGAAGCGACTGCTAGTAAAAGACATTTTTATGGAGGGCGTGTTTTGAGATATTCAAGGTCAAAAATCAAGGTGAATGACCTTGAATCTGAAAGGGTCAAAGATGCGACTGACCTGACATATGGAATTCCACAAAGTAAAACATGTGAACATTCTTGATTTTTTTTCAGTACCTTGCTATTGCGATCCCAGTTTAAGTTTTGGTGTAGTGGAAGAATAGTGTTAGAGCTATGAAATATATTTTTTGAAGAAATTCTAAGGGGACATGTTTTGAGATATTGAAGGTCAAAAGTCACGGTGAATGACCTTGAAACTTAAACCTGTTAAAATAAAGTCATGTTTTATATCAATAGAAAGACTTTCTTTATCTTTACAATGGTTTTTTAATTTTTATTCTTTTATAATTAGGAGAGACGTTACAATTATTTGAATGTCACAACTTTTCGTTTTTTCCGTATTTTTTCAGTTTTTTAACAGCCCAGTATTTCGTAAAATTTTTAAAGTAGAATTCTAAAAATTGGCAGGATAACTTATCTTGTCATATGTGTCCCTCACACTAATTAAAATTTTCATCAAAATCGGAAATGGTGAGGCCAAAAACTTATTATTATTTTTTTTTATTTTAATGTACTTGAGTAACTCTCGCAGAGAGATCACTCTCAACTTTTTTGTAATGAACGACGTCGTTCAAATGAACGAGTTCGAGAAACGGGTAAAACATACGAACGCTCCTCTGATGAACGGATCATTAAAAATAACGTCATCGCCCACCCCCATGAGACAATATTGCCGGTTAACGAATTGATTTTATTTACTCATTCTATTTATCGTTTTTTAACCTCGAAAATTTAAAATATTTTTGTTTAATCAAACGAAGTTTTTAGAAGATTCATCAATAAAAATTAAAAATTAATTTTTTGAAATTATTTTTTGAAAAATTTTGGGTGGTTGACGAAAAATTGCTTTACGGTTAATCTTTGGACAGTCTTTCCGATAGCGCATTAAGATTAGACACGCCTTCTGAAACTCCGCCTTTTTTCTGTACCGTTACACTTATCAGGCATGACTTTTTTAAATTAGTCTTCATTGATTATTGTTTTTTATGAATATAAAATTTAGAGTTTTTGAAACCGACGTGAAATTGTAAACTGCTAAAAGATTGCGGACTATATACGCCAACTATTAGGTAAGCGTAAAATGATGCACTGACGAATAAATTTAGGATGCAAATTTTTGTTTCATTATGTCAACCTCTTAGCAGTCAGTACAATTTTAATTATATCCCGCAGAGTTAAGTGTTTCATTGTATCCCAAATCTGAAACTTGTATTTCGTTTGTCTATGACTGACCTCACTGACCTCCAAGATGTGCGTTGAAGTAAAAGTGAATGAAACGACTTTATAAAAGTGCATTTTGCATTCTAAACTCGCTTAAAGCTCGATTTCAAAAGTTTATTAGTTTTAAACGCTTGACTTCTTCAAGGTTAAGGGCGTTCTTGGCGTTCGATTTCAGCTTAACAAAGTGTAAAAAGTTTTTTTCCTCACTTCCACTTTTTAACGATAATTCTAAAATCAAATACGTTTTTTATTCAATTCGCAATCTTGATGGAATTGATGAATTATTAATTGAAATTATTTTGAATTACTTCAAAGTTATTCTTCTCAGGTTAACTCCAAAATGGAGATGGCTGGTTTTTAATCGCCGTTTGGCAACAGTTTAGACTAACGGTTGTCTCAAAATTATTTACAGGTACTCAATCAATTATCTGAAACGGTAATAGGACGAAAAAAAGAAAAAAAATTGGGGTTAAAGAACTTTTGCAAAACATGTAGGGTAATGTGGGGCAAAGAGAAATAGC
The DNA here is from genome assembly GCF_026930045.1 of Uloborus diversus. NCBI lineage: Eukaryota > Metazoa > Arthropoda > Arachnida > Araneae > Uloboridae > Uloborus > Uloborus diversus. Next base: position 7,074,471 of record NC_072734.1, read on the forward strand.
GAAGCGAAATGAAATGGTAAAAAACTTACTCTTATTACTTTATACTTATCTGGTACTGATTTAATTATGCTGTACCATAGGTAGTCTATTCCATTCAGGAAAATAATGTCTCCAAACATATTATTTTCAAAAAGCATGATAATACAAGCAAATTGATATTCATATTGTAATATTTAATGGTAAGTTAAAAATTGTATTTGTTATTTTAAGCTATAATGTTCTTGTTGTTAACCTTTTAAATATTTATCGAGACCCACTAATATTCGATGAAGTATGTATTTATTTATTGAATATTAAGCCAATTTTTATTTTAAATGCTTTATCGAATCAGTCAAAGTGAAATAGTAGCTCATTTCGTCTACTTATTTAATCAATTATTAAATCATTTAAGTTTTCATTTATTAATTAATTCATTTACATTCCTTCACGTAATAATTCATTCATTTATTCGTTCATTCATTTATTTTCTTAGTCATTCACTATTTTATTCACTCATAAATATGTATTCTCATAAATTGATTGATCGTTATATTCATTTATTCGCATTTATTGCAAAATTTTCTCTTCATTTCTTCATTCATTCTTTTATTTACTTGTTCATTTTATCAAAATTATTTTCAATTATCAAATAGAAGCTATTTTATAAGAAAAATATTCTATTTTTCACTTTGCTCCATGAGGGGAAAAGGAATAATTTTCACTTTTTTTCTTTTGAAGTACAAATTTACTACCAAAAAATATAAATAAAATTTCAGTGAAAATTTTATTACAAAACATATTGTTCTTCCTTTATTCACCTTAATTTTCAAAACAAATTTTCAATTTGTTCAATTTGAAAACGTAAGTTATCATAACTATTCCCATTGATTTAACTATCCCCACATTCCCTTATAATTATTTTAAACGTATAGTGCTTTTATACACCAACTGAAAAAAAAAATGAAGTAGTTTTCCAGAAGAAACTGTTGCATTACTGGATAAGTTCACCGTTGTTTTATTTTTTAAATTATTTTTTTCTACTTTTAGTAGGAAAGAATGCAGCCCTTCTTATTATTTTTTATGATGCATGTCCTACGTTTGACAAAAACTATTGAACAACTTATTAAAAAAAAAAAACTTTCTTCAGTATTCAATTCACCTTTTTAAAACTTTGTACGATTATTAAACAAGACATAATTATCACATTTTGACAACTTATTTGTTGAAAAAAAATTCGATAGGATTTTTTTAAATAAAAAAGCCATACTTTAAAGAAAAAACCACAATTTCCTTAACACTTCCAGTACTTTTACTTTTTCATAACTTTAAAAACTTTTCTCGTGTCTATCTCTCTTCGTTAGATACCAGAGAGTGATGTGACCCTCCAGTTTGGAAATTATCAACCAGTAACAGGTTTTTTGGGTGAATGTTTGAAAAATACCGCCGAAAAACGTACTTTTTGCCCCCTAAGTTTAGTTGATCATTATTTCAAAATCACATATTGCATACCTTTCGAGATTTATATCACAGTAAAATTAAATTATAATTTTTGCAAACTTTCAAATATTTAGAGTTAATACCTTTTACGCTAGAGCTGTTGGCGTAAATAAAAACGTTGAAAACGTGATTATGAGAAAATCAAGAAAGAAAAAGAAAACTTCAGTTAAAAGCAGTGCATTTGAGTTAAATAAATTTCTTCCAGTTTTCTCAATAATTCATTGATTTTTAAAAAAATGCGGGTTTAGATAGAAAAACACTGGGGCTCTCTAAATTTCTCAAAATCTCGAAATCGATTTTTTTTTTCAAAAATTAGGGTGTTTGCATACTTTAAAAACAAAAACTAAATACCTTTTAAGTAAAAACAATAACTCCTGATGCTCAAAAACAAACCTTTGAGTTCTAAATTCCATAATTTTTAAAAACGTCATTAAAATGCCTTTTCTAAAAAAAATCGACAACTAAATGTATCCATCCCCACTGTACGTATTTTCTGAATTATTATTATTATTTAAATTATAGTTAATATTATTTATAACGTTTAGAAATATTTTTCATATTTCAGTTCAAACAACATTACGTTCATTTCTCTCATAGACTTTTTAAATTCAGTTTTTCTCATGGTTTTATTTTTTGTTTTTAGTAGGAAAATATGTAGCCCTAGTTTTTGACGCTTATTTATCTATACATTTTTCTACCTATCCATTTTAATGTTACTTAATTTAAAATAAAGAAATAAATTTGAGTTCAAAACTTTTATTTTTGAAATATAGCATCGAAAGAACTTTTGTAAAGAAACTTTTCCACCACTAAATAAGCTATTGTAAAAATGAACCATAACTTTTATAATAACAGATATCTCTTAATCTCATAATAAATTATTATATTTTTTAACTACTATTTGGAATTTCTAGAAATATTTTCTTTTTTTTTTTTTTTTGGTGTTAAACAATATTACATTCATTTCGCTTATAGACTTTTCAAATTTACTTTTTTCATTACTCGCTGTGTATTAAAGTTTGTGTTCGTGTAGGGTGGATTTGTTTTGTGTGACATATTTTTGCTTTGAAACTGAAATATAAATGATCCCAGATAAATTTTCGGAAAAGGAAGTACAAACGATAAATGCTTTAAGGATCACCAAAAATAATATAATCCGTTTCTGTATGATAAATAGTCTGCAGCGAATGAGAAACAATTTCTTGGAAGATTTACAAAGTGATAGTACAATGTGTCCAGGGCCCGAATAACTAAAAGTGCGACCCTAGGCCCACAATCATTTGGAGGTCTCCTGAAGACTCTATAGCGGAACTAAGTGGTTTATTTATAGGTTTCAAGGTCAGAGTGCATTTTTGAGAGGCCTCTTTATTTATCGCACAAGTGTGTTAATCATTCATCAAGAGCATTTATGAATCCCCTTGGACCCCACATAGTTATGAAATGAATAAAAATTCTCCTTTAAGGAAGTTTTTTCAATTAATTTTTTTCTTTATCATTATTCGAAAAATACATACATTTCTGGTATAATTGTAATGCTGTGCATAATTCTTCTTAAGTAATTTTTGGGGCCCTTTAGGAAGATGGGTACAGGTCCAGGCCTAGTCGGCCCGTGCGGTAATCAGACTCTGTATGTGTCTTTAAGAAATTAGTGATTAAATCATTAAACAATGAGATAAAAATCGACCAATGAAAAAGAAGGGGGGGGGGGGGAGTGATATCAATATTAGATCCGTTAATTTAACGACTAAACAATCAGCAGTTAGATAATTCGTAAATCATTCGTTGGGCTTCTCAAATACAAATTTAGATAAAAAGTATATTTGCAAATAAAAACTTGGATAAATATGTTGAGGATTCAAACGCACGAGATTGCTGTAACAGGTTTGCTTTTTGCGTACATTTCATGAAAAATTACTTACATTATAGAAAAGAAAAAAAAAATCTGAATTATTTTATTGCATTTGTAGCAGAGCTGTATTTAAGGGAGATATTTTTAGGGTTCAAACCCCTCAGGAATCTTTCAAAACTATTCCAAAAAATGCTCTTTTATTTTTGAAAAAACTAATATCGTTGGTATTTTATAATGTATTTTTTATTTATTTATTTATTTTAAATTTCACTTGAAAAATGAAAATATTATTGAAGTAGTATACAAGCTCAGTGCTTCGCCTGCAGTATTTATTTTTACTGCTGTAATCAGGGGGCCCACCAAGGGGGCGCAGACTGCGCCATTGAAATTTTTAGGGGAAGGATGTTTTGAGGGGTATTTTTCTCATTTTTAGGGAGGGCTCTTGCTTTTTTTTGGGGTAGGGGGGCTTCGCGGTATTTTGGGGGGTGCACCCTTAATCTTGGGAGGGGGGCACGCCTGGTAGTTACTGCGGACATCCTTTCGTCAAGTTTTTATCTTGAAGTTGATTACTACAAAAAATCATTTTCCAAGATTTTTTTAAATGTTCTAATCATAACCTCTTTTTACATTTATTTTTAAACAGAACCCTTGAAAGGGCACCAAAGTACCTCAAGTTTAGAGCAGCTTGAACCACACTGCATCAAAAACTTCGAATAAATTTTTTACATTAATGCAGCTAAATTTCCTTTTTTAATTAAAATGAAAACTACAAATTTGCGGAACCAATAGAGTCTGCTAAATTAAATTATTTTACCAGTAAAAATATCTTCGATTATGAAAAAGAAACATAAATTTACAGTTAAAAAAAAACTATTAATTTAAAAAGTTATAGATAAGCAAAATCTTCGATAATTAAAATTTTTAGTTCAAAATGAAATTTAGTACATATTTAAGTTAGCAGCGTTATTTTTTACTACAGTTTCAATTTTATTAAAGTTTAAAAAGAAAGGAAAAACAACATTTTGAGAAAGTGCTACTAGAAAATTTGTTTTTAATCAAATTCTATCATATTTCATTGTATCGAAATATTGTAAATTGATTTTGAAAATAATTGTAGATGAGAGCTGCAAAAGTGCAAATTTTAATTGAAATTTTGATGGGAAAAAAGTATAATATTTTAAAAATAATTTTTATCAAATATTGCTCTACTTTTATGCTCTACAGTTTTATGATTATCAATTTCAGGTCTATGTAATTGGAAATGAGTAGCTATATAAAAGCACAAATTAGTATACAAATAATTAAAGTAAGTATACAAATAGTTAGAACAATGGTATAGGTAAAGTTAAAACAAAACAAAAAAACAAAAAGAAATGCAAAAAATTGCTTTTAAAAATCACTGGGGGTTGGATGGTCCACAATGAAACGTGCCTCCAAAAAGTAGAATTAAGTATCCTGCTTTCTTGGATTCACAAAATGAATTAATATTTATTTTTACTATGAAAACTAAACGTACTAATAGTTTAATAAAATAACTTACTCAACTACAGGAATTCAATTCCATGCGGCAATCTTAATGAAATCAATTTTTAAAGAATAATGTTGTAGACTTCAAAAAATTGAGGAATTGACATCGAATAAGATTTAAGGAACAAAATCAAAAGTTTACAAGAGAAGGAAAGATCGATTCGATGTCATTAAAACAACCGCTAATTCCAAACCAATGAATCACTTTATTTTCAAAACTGACTATTTTGAAAGTAAAATGACTCATTAGTGTGGTATTAGCGATTGTATTTCAATGATACCAAAACGTTTTCTCCTTATTTCATGAAATTTTGTTTTAGTTACTTTACTCGGTCTCAATGTCAACTGCCCAATTATTAAGCAGCGTGCTGAAATTCAATTTGCTGGAATAAAAGCTGCTCAATTTTTCTGAAAGGTATGATTCCGTCATAGGATTTGAAGAGCCGCCAATTACAGTACATAGAAAGAAATAGAAAATATAGATAATATTAAAAGAATTAAAACTGGTCTAACGAGCTAGACTCCCCCTACTTCAAAATGTAACTTTTGGCTATAGGCATTTATTCCTGTTTAGCAACCTATAAAGATGTTCATGAAATCCATTTACGAGATTTTCTGGGATCTGGGTTGGGGGTGGAGGCGGGGGGTCATGCAGTAAATCAATACTGAAAATAACCACTGGTTTGTTGATTTCAATGATATTATTATAACGGCATTATGGACATTATTCTTTTGCTATGGATATTTTGAAGTTGTTACGTGCATGCATTTAAGAAATGTTGAATGTGTTCATGTAGGTAGGGGAATGTGGGGCAAAGTGAAATTGTGAAATATTTACTCCGCTTTTAGTACCACATACCTGGTAATATTTTAACGATGTAGTAACATATGTAGTCTAGTCCAGTCAAGAAAAAATATCCCTCAAAATCAAAGCCTATGATAATACAAGCAATTTTCAAAAAGTGACACCCAAATTGTAAAATTTTGCTGCAACTCAAGAATTATTTTGATGTTATCAAATGATAAAGTTCTTGTTATGAGAAATTTAAATATTAATTGGGAACTTCTAATATTCGGTGCATTATTTATTTAGCTTATTTGTATTTTTATTATTTTTCGCAATTAGTCAAGTGCATGCGGGGCAAAGTGAAATAGTTCATTTCGTTTACTCATTCAATCATTTACTAAATTACTTATGTATTCATTTATTAACAATTTTATTTACTTTTCTCCATTTAATAATGCACTTATTAATTCATTCTTTCACTTATTTTCTTAATCAATCACTATTTTATTCATTCAATTATTTATCCTCATGTATTAGTTAATGAATAAATTAATTTTATTATCTTTTCATTTCTTAAGTTATTTTTTTTATTTGCTCATTATTAGGTTCACAAATATTTTTCAGAATTGTATAGAAAATATTTTATTCGAAAAATATTCAATTTTTCACTTTGCCTAAGAAAATGAAAACTTTCCATTTTTTGGAAAGCATAATTTTACTGCATTAAAAAAAAAAATTTTTTTTAATTTTTTTTTTACGAAATAAAATGTTCTTTTCTTATGTACTGTAATTTTCAAGACCAATTTCCAATTCGTTCGTTTTGAAAAAGCTGAGTCATCTAAACCATTTCACTTTGCCCCACATTCTCCTGCTTAAGAAAAAAAGAGAAAGGAACAAGAAGTTCTGTCTAGAACTAGACGAGCCTACTTTCCCGTATACCCATAATACTTTCTAGTACCTGATCAATATCCTCAAAAATGGCTAAAATCGCAAATTATTTTTCAAACATATTTTTAAAATACTTTAAGCTGATTTCTAGGAATAAAATAAACAAAGCAGCTAATACACTTTTTTTTCCATTAAAAAAATCTTTCACAGCTTTCAAAACGAAAAAATAATAATTAAAATTAATAAGCTCCTTAAAATAAATACATCATATCAAAAAAAAAAAATCGTTCATTTTTCCCCTGTTGCCAAAAACAATTTTTTAAATGAATTAATGCACTTACCAAAATAAATAAAAACAATAAAATGTTAAACTAAAGAAATAATTTTCATTGTCAAAAAAAAAAAAAATTGTCTGCGCATATCTTTATGTAGAAACATAAATGACTTCGAGTTTATTCGCCGAAAACTGAATACCTAAATTAAAAGTTTAGCGTTAAAATAAAAACAAGTCACATCAACAATAATTATTTCACAGTCAAACCCATAGCTGCGGAGTCGGAGTCAATCTCATTTTGGGGTAAAGGAGTCGGAGTCGAATATCTAAGAATCGGAGTGAGTCATTTGTCCTCCGTGTATAAATTTTTGCCAAAGCTACGAAGTCAGAGTCGAAGTCGGGAGTTGGAGTCCGATTAATTGTCGGGCACAAGAGTCGGAGTCGGAGTCAAGTGCCCCTAAATTCTCGGAGTCGAAGTCTGGAGTTTGGCGTTAAGAGCTATTTCCAACAAAATTTGTTTGAAGTAAATCCACCTTCAAGTACGGAATCTACATTGACTTTCAGTTTTCCCGTAGGCGCTAATGTTAAGGGATTTGAACTGTTCAAAATTGAACGGAAAATTGTTCAAATCAAAAAGATATTTTATACAAAAGTTTTTCATTAAACGCTTTTTCCTACAAAGTTTGTTTGAAGCAAATTCGCCTCACAGTTCGGAATTGCCTTGAATTTCCCCGTAGGCGCTAATGTTAAGTTTTTTTGAACTGTTCAAAATTGAACAAAAAATAGTTCAAATCAAAAAGTAAAATATGGGAATGAGGTGTCCTCGCCGAGATCTTTCGAACAAAAAAAAGTTTGTTCGAATCGGACTATTCATTCAAAAGTTATTAGGGGGGGGGGACAGACAGACAGACCGACAGACAGACAGAACGACAGACATTTTTCCCCATCTCAATACCCTACTTTCCAATTTTTAATTTTTCGATATTTATTTATTTATTTTATTTATTTTTGACTTTTTTTGTTTTTCGCGATATTTTAAAGATGTATTAAGCCTTCTTTCATGCTTTTTTCTTCTTTTTCTGACTTTTACTGGGAAAGTAGGCTAAAAAGGAGATTAAGTGTGACTGGTCTAAGAAAGAAGTATTAATGGACAGAGTATAAAAAGTAAAATATACATTAATTAAAAGGACTTATTTTTCTGTTTAAATATCCATAAACAAAGAAACCATAAAAAAGGAAAAAAATGTAATAACACATGTTTCTAATTTTTTTGATTAAAAAAAAAAACTTTCATTGAGAAGACCGCAGAACTGTCGCTCACTGGGAAGGCAAAGGGTGGCATATCACCTCTTCAGAGGAAATTGTGAACCATGTTTGCTGCAATAGAAAAATTACACAAGAAGTTCTGTCTAGAACTAGACGAGCCTACTTTCCCTATACCCATACTACTTTCTAGTACCTGATCAATATTCTCAAAAAAAGTTAAAATCGCAAATGTTTTCAAACATATTTTTAAAATACTTTAAGCTGATTTCTTGGAATAAAATATTTCTCCTCAAAAAAAAAAAAAAAAAACTGAACAAATAAAATAGCAGCAACTTTTAAACAAAGCAGCTAATACACTTTTTTCCATTAAAAAATCTTTAACAGCTTTCAAAACAAAAAAATAAAAATTAAAATTAATAAGCTCATTAAAATAAATACATCATATCAAAAAAAAAATCGTTTCTTTTTCCCTGTTGCCAAAAGCAATTTTTTAAATGAGTTAATGCACTTACCAAAATAAATAAAAACAATAAAATGTCAACTTAAAGAAATAATTTTCATTTTCGAAAAAAAAAATCGTCTGCGCATAACTTTATGTAGAAACATAAATGACTTCGAGTTTATTCGTAGAAAACTGAATACCTAAATTAAAACTTTAGCGCAAAAATGAAAACAAGTCAAATCAGCAATAATTATTTCACAGTCAAAACCATAACAGCTGAGTCGGAGTCGGAGTCAATCTCATTTTGGGGAAAAGTAGTCGGAGTCGAATATCTAAGAAACGGAGTCAGTCATTTGCCCTTCGTGTATAAATTTTTGCCAAAGCTACGAAGTCAGAGTCGAAGTCCGGGAGTCGGAGTCTGATTAGTTGTCGGACACAGGAGTCGGAGTCAGAGTCAAGTGCCCCTAAATTCTCGGAGTCGAAGCCTGGAGTTTTGCGTCAAGAGCTATTTCCAACAAAATTTGTTTGAAGTAAATCCGCCTTCAAGTACGGAATTTATTGACTTTCAGTTTCCCCGTAGGCGCTAATGTTAAGGGATTTGAACTGTTCAAAAGTGAACGGAAAATTGTTCAAATCAAAAAGATATTTTATATACAAGTTTTTCATTAAAAGCTTTTTCCTACAAAGTTTGTTTGAAGCAAATTCGCCTCACAGTTCGGAATTGCCTTGAATTTCCCTGTAGGCGCTAATGTTAAGTTTTTTTGAACTGTTCAAAATTGAACAAAAAATAGTTCAAATCAAAAAGTTAAATGTGGGAATGAGGTGTCCTCTCTGAGATCTTTCGAACAAAAAAAAGTTTGTTCGAATCGGACTATTCATTCGAAAGTTATTAGGGGGGAACAGACAGACAGACAGAACGACAGACATTTTTCCCCATCTCAATACCCTACTTTCCAATTTTTAATTTTTCGATATTTATTTAATTATTTTATTTATTTTTGACTTTTTTTTTTTTTTTTTTTTTTTTTTTTTTGCGATATTTTTAAGATGCGTTAAGCCTTTTTTCATGCTTTTCTCTTCTTTTTCTGACTTTTACTGGGAAAGTAGGCTTAAAAGCTTACAAATAAATCTTCATCCCAAGACATATCAGGGAATAGCAGCTTCAACCATGCAAAGCTGTGCGCGATACTTATGGCCTAACTTGAAGTGCCAAATCAAGCAGTTTCTTCAGAACTGTGAATCATGACAAAAATCAAAAGTACATAGGCACAACAAAATACCACTTGGTCTCTTCCAGATGCCAGATTTTCGAACGTCCATGTTGATACCGTGTGTCCTTTGCTCTCCGACGGCAACAAAACTCAATAGATTTTGATAAACCTAAGGTAGGAATTTAATGTTCAGTTGCTGCATCAGTGCGTTTCATAGTGAAATTCCATTCAATTGCAAAACAGAATAAATACAAAGAAATACAAATTATGCGAATAGTAACGATGAGTAGGATTCATTTAAGGTAGGCGAATAACCTAATTTTCGAAAAAAAAAAAAAAATAGATTTTGAGATTTTGAGAAATTTAGAGAGCTATAGTGTTCTTCTTTCTAATTCCGCAATTATTTTTAAAATCGACGATTTATAGAAAAATTTAAGAAATTTACTGAACTCAAATGCGCTGCTAATAACTGAAATTTCCTTTTTTTTTCTTGATTTTCTCCTAACCACGTTTTCAAGATTTTATTTACGCCAACAGCTCTAGCGAAAAAAGTAGTAGTAACTTTAAAGGCTTGAATTTTTGCAAACATAGTAATTGAACAAATGACTGCGAAATAAACCTCGAAAAGTTAATGTACATGCAATATGTGATTTTTAAATAATCATCAATTAAACTTAGGGGCAGAAAGCACGTTTTTCAGGGGACATATTCAAACAATTACCCATAAACCTATTTTTAGTTAATTATTTTCAAATTGGAGGGTCAAATCACTCTCTGGTATCTCACAAAGATATAGGCACAAAAAGTTTTTAAAATTAGGAAAAAAATGAAGGCACTAGAAGTGTTAAGGAAATTGTAGTTTTTTGCTAAAAATATGGCATTAAAAAAAACTATCGATTTTTTTTTTCAACAAATAAGCAGTCAAAATGTGTGATTTATGTCATCTTTACTAATAATAAAGATAAAAGTCTGGATCTCTGTCTCTTAGATCTCGATCTGGATGTCTGTTACGCTTATAGCGCCTGACCGTTCGACCGATTTTCATGAAATTTGGCGCAAAATTAGTTCGTAACATAGGAGTGAGCACCTCGAAGCGAGTTTTCGAAAATTCGATTCTGTTCTCTTTCTATTCCAATTTTAAGAACATTTTACCGAGCAAATTATTATAACATGAAAGACCAAATTATCATAACGTGGAACATGGGCGAGCAAATGAACATAGCAAATTGGTGTGAAATTCATTATCCATTATTTGTAAATATACAAGCTAACCAAAGGACCTCTTTATTTTCTACTACGGGCAAAGCCGTGCGGGTTCCGCTAGTGTTCAAAAGTCGTATAAAGTTTTAGAAAGGTGCAATGAATATTGAAGAAAAAAAATATTTGGGGTGTTCGCCTGCCTTAACATCAAGTGCACAATTTTCCAAATTGTTTGGAAAACTGTCCCTCTCCCCATCGCATGCGAGGGATGCACCAGATCGGCAAGCACCTGCGGGTCGAAATACCAGCGTTGCGTAGGACTCGTTTGTGACACGTTCGCCCCGAGGCACGGAAAGCAAACACTTCCTCTGATCCACTTTCCCTTTTCTCTCAGCACTGCTTCCCTTTCTCTTCCACAGAGGATGCGAAAGGGCCCGCCCAGCAAGAGCGGCTCCGACGGCGATGAGCTGCTCATGAGTTGGCTCATCCGGATGCTGGACGAGGAGCGACTCGAGGGGCTGAGATGGGAGGACAAGCCCCGGCGAAAGTTCCGGATCGCCTGGACGCACAGGTCTGCGGAGAAGTGGTCGGAGAAGGACGTCGAGGTCCAGAAGGCGTGGGCCATACACAAGGGTGAGTCCTTTCAGTGTGGATTACCGAGCAGGGGCGCAGCCATTTTGGGGGCGTCAACCCTTGATTTGCCGGTCTTAATAATAACCAGGGCTTGATTTGCATGGGAGCTGAGCTCCTGCGCTTCTTTTGGATTTTATGAGAATTTTGACATTTTAGGCGTATTTCCGGTGTGAACGTAAGTTCTGGAGACAACTCCAGAAGGTCAATTCCGTCTGAACTAGTGTGGTTAGAAAGTTATAACACAACAAATTGCAAACTAAATTGGCTCAAATAGGCACGTCTCTTAGGGGGGTCAGGAGAGGACAATTGACCCTCCACCTGTCTTTGAGAAATTAATGTAATTATATAAATGTGGGCGTGGTTTTTGCATCGAGTACATACCCTTTGACATCCCCCCTCCCGCCCCTCACAATGGAAAACTTTGAAATGACGGACTTGGGTTCAAGATCACAAGGAACCTCTTTTTCAAAGTAAAAAGAGGTGAACTTAGGGTTGTAAATCATCCGGACGTTAGCGCACTCATAATTTTCTCTTGGTAGGAGAGTTTTGTCATAACAATCCTAAAATGTATTCGTATATTTTAGCTGGAATAGTTAGATGGCTTGAAACTAAAGGTCCTGGGGGTTTATACCCTTTCCCTTTTCCCTGCATCTGACTGACTTTCACACCACCTAATTAACTGAAGCTTATACCTTTTCACATTGACAAAATTCCTTGCGGTGGACCCAAATCCCGCACATGCAATTGAATTCTCATGCTTGTGAGTGAGGGACTCACTCGGATGTCGGATGATCTACATCCCTGAAGCTCACAGCATTTTGTATTGACAAAGGGGTTCCATGTTTCATGTATCCCTGAATCGCGCGTATGTAATTGATTTACTATGTTTGAGCGAGAGACACACTGGAATGACCTACATCCCTGAAGCTCACAGTATTTTGCATTGACAAAGATATTACTTGCTGCCTGAACAACATAAATGCAATTGAATAGGCATATCTGTGAGTGAGGATTGCCATAGATGATTTAGATCGAAAAAGCTCATAGATTTTTGTTTTGACCAAGGAGTTTTTCGTGTCTTGAATCGTGTGCCGATAACAGAAGTTGTATGAAGTTTGTGAGCGACCTTAGCCGGATGATTTTCATTCCTGAAGCTCAGATTCTTTTCCATCGGCAAGGTATTCTTGTAGCCCTGAACCACGTATATGCAATTAAAGTTGCATGTTTGGTAGTTAGGGACTCATCCGGATGACCTACATCCTTGAAGCTCACAACTTTTTTGCATTGACAAAAGACTTTCTTGTAACATGAATCACTTGTAAGCAGTTGAATTTCCATATTTGTGAATTAAGGACACATTCGTATGGCTTACATTCCTGAAACTGACATCTTTTTCCTTGGCAAAGATGGTCTTTCAACCAAGTGTATGCAATTGAATTTGCATGTTTGAGACAAAGGAATTCACTAGGATGACTTGTATCCACTAAGCTCACGGCGTTTTGCTTTGAGAAAGTGCTTTCATGTGTCCCCGAATACAATTGAATTTGAATGTCTGTGAATGACGCAATGACGGACTCACTATAGGATGATTTACATGCTTGAAGCTCACATGTTTTTGCATTGGGGTTTGCAAAAGGTTTTCTTATAACTTGTGACTTTCAAAAGGGTGTACGGAGTTGAATATGTGTGTTTATGCGTAATAACGTTGTTTTTAACCCCCGAAACACAGAGGAAGGAGATTCTAAATTTGACGTGTCTTTGTATCTGTGTGTTTGTGTATCTGTCTGTGGCACTCTAGCGTCTAATCGGATGGACCAATTTTGAAAAAAAAAAAAAAAAAATCATTTGAATTTTTGGCATCTTGAATTCAAATTATGTTTTTCGCAATCACGAGCGTGTGTATGCACGTGTGTGTTTGTGTAGGCGCATGTGTGTGGGTGCGTGTGTGTGTGAGTGTATGTATGCATGTGTATGAGTGAGTGTTGTGTGCGTGTAGGCGCTCGTGTGTGTGTGTATGTAGGCATGTGTGTTTGCGTCTGTGTACAGGCATGAGTGTGTGTAGGATTGTGTGTATTTGTCGGGAAAACAAAATCAGCGTAACATCAAAAACAGTCAAATGAGAACAATAAGCAACCGTAATTGCTCAAAAAAAATTGTTCGAAAGGAGAGTTGAAAGGAGTGTTCTTAGCTAGGTTGCATCTTTAGATGACTGTAATTAGCAAAGATATTAATTAAAAACCTCTAAAATGTTTTCCGCGATTTTTGCAGTGAAAACAAAATTAAAACTTTTAAAATTTGATACCAAAATAAAGAGATTTTTTCCCGCGTCTGATGGAAAGTGTTTGGAACTTCCATGTTTCATATAGACCTCCAATCATGACGTTTTTTTAAAGTAGATTTTAATAACGGCTAAGCCTTTATTCACGCGATTGATAAACGAATTCATTGTTGGCCGAGAATTAAATAAAACGCAATGATTTAAAATTTGTATCTGTTGCCAGTTTCTATTTAATAGCAAATAAAATAATTGACATTGATTTTTAATAATATTAGGCTTTTAAAAGGATTTTCAATTTTCCCTCTTGATTCTACAGTTGAGACTCAGTCGGGGTTTTTAAAAATTTTTAATTTTATCGTTGCTTGTTACTGCATTCACATTCTTCAAAATTTTATTCCTAAAAAGTGCTGTAGATTTTGCATTTATTTGTGACTTGGTAAGTTAGCTGCAGGGATCCTTCGTATAAATATTTAATGTATTACTCCTTCACCAATAACTAAGTATCACCAACACCGATGATTGTGATAAGTTATCACTGCCAAGGAAATTACTTGAAAGGAACTTCCAGGTTATGTCAATATGTAGATTTTAAGACTGCAGCCAAGATAATCATCTCAACTTTATCCAGAGGAGGGAGGAGGGTTGCAGAGCACATGTACTCTATCAGCACCCAAAATATAACATTTTTAAAAGTCAGAGAGACCTATTGATTTTCGAATGACGAACATGGCCGCATTTATCTCTCCTTATAGTTCTTCTGGCACACTTTACCCCTCATAGGGCAAACCAAAGTTGGACTTCTAGCCTAATGATGTCCACAATATTCGAAATGCGCCCATTATATTTAATTCGTAAACATTGTTTAGGTGGCATGACTTGAGTCACACCCAATGGTGTTGGAAGAAAGTGGTCATCATCCCTTGAAGCCGGAAAAAAAAATCCAATGAACGTTCAAGTTATTCTGATTAGTTTAGAAGAAGTTTTTTCCATCATCTAATCAGTTTTGTCCATGTATGTCTATTCTTATTGCTTCTACTTGTACTTTTAAGTGTCAGGGAAGGCTGTTTTGAACCTGGACCCTTGAGGAATCTCTTGCATGCCTGTGGTCACGCCAAGTGGCATTAGACACTACAACTGATACTAAATACACTAAACATGAAGCACTTTCTTTGCATAAAATCTCTCCAGATTCTATAAAAATGTACAAAAAATATTTTCTTCAATTTAATCTAAAAATATTCCTTTCACAGACCATTGGAATTTTTTTAGCGTTATGAAGCATTTGAGAATCTTCACGGTTTCTTTCTAAATCAGTTGCACGAGACAAAGGAATAAGCCTTATCACTCTCTTCGTCGATATAGGAGAATGAAGGGAAAAAAACTAGTTGGGCCAGCAGGGCATGGAAAGTGTGTCTGCCTCCTGCACGAAAGTCTGCCACTGCTAACCGTTACGAATATACGGAAGTAAGGAAGGGAGGAAAAACGAACGATTATGAATCGGACCAAGGTCGTTTGGATTACCTGAGCTAGCAATCTAGATTCGCCTCAAAACTCCTGGGGAAGAAAGTTAACAAGAATCGAGGTCAGGCTCACAGCATCGAGAGCTTTATTACTCGTGAATACCACGGATTCAAGTGCAGCATAGTGCACGTCAGGAGGGGCGGGGGGGGGGGGGGACCAAGTGAAGAAGTGCCACTGGAATATAAACACAATCCAACTTATATACCCATTTCTGCCATGTAGTCAACTTTTTATTATTCCAGATAAAGGCAGTCCCATTCCAGTTAAGTCACGAGAGCTATGCGAAAAATTTTAGGTGAAGAATAATTGGCAAACATAGAGATTTATTGTTTCGCGAGCAGAATTACGAGCATTATCAACGTAAGGAAATCACCGGTTCAAATGCAACAAATTTTAGAACCAGGGCTCATATTTTGGAAAAAGAAAAAAAGAAAAAAAAAAACAGAAGAAGGAAGAACGATACGTTCAAGTACAATCATATTTCTAACACATTCTGATTCCGATTGGAAATGCCTATAGTATAATACTAGTGGTACCCGCACGGCTTTGCCCGTAGTAGAAAATGAAAAGGTCTTTTGGTTCGCCTGTATATTTACAAATAATGTATGGTGAATTTCCTCGCCAATTGGCTTGTGCCTATGTTACGGTTCCACGTTATGATAATTTCGTGATTTACTCGTCCATCTTATGGTAATTTTGTTCTTAAAATTGGAATAGAAAAAGAACCACATCGAATTTTCGAAAAATCGCTCCGAGGTGCACACCCCCATGCTACAAATTAACTTTGTGCCAAATTTCATGAAAATCGGCTGAACGATCTAGGCGCTATTAGAGTCACAGAGATCCTGACAGACAGAGAGACTTTCAGCTTTATTATTAGTAAAGAATAAAGATAAAGATTGTCACGAGACTGGTCCTAATACTGTGTCAAGAGCTGGTTGGGAGGCGGGAATGCAGTACTGGCTCTACTCATAAATTTATTAATCATTTAGTATTGCCTTGTAAAATATCATACAGTAATGACTTGTTCTTCTTTAAATTCTACGCTATTACCTTTAATAAATAATATTCCATTTATTAGTTAGAACTTTTCAATATTGAGAAGTGGATAAAAATTTAGTCATGCATTATGCAAATACAAATATAAATACAAATGTGACGACCAGCAACAGGACCTTACCCCAACTAGGCTGGTCCTACTCAATGTATTAGTCTTCAATGAAGATCAATGGTCTTCTTAAAGCTATCCACCCTCTTGCTCATCACCATTTCTTCTGGTAAGCTGTTCCAATTGCCCAAAGCCCTACTAAAGTAGTAGTTTTTCCTAATTTCCAGGTTAGCCTGAGATTTGACTAGTTTAAAACAATGAACCCCTTGTCCTGCTTCCCGTGCAAAAATTTAACCCATTAACATCATTCATTTTGATAAATTTAAACAACTGAATCATGTCCCCTCTGATCCTCCTTTGCTCCAGGCTGTACGTATTAAGCCTATTAAGTCTGGTATCATAATCTAAATCTGAAAGTCCCCTTACTAGTCTAGTTACCCTTCTTTGAATCCTTTCCAATGATTATATTGCGTCATTTTCGATAATTTCTAACGAATTACTGTATTCTTTTCAGGAAATAATATTGACTTGAGTTTATTGGACAAGAAAGGTACTGATCCTGCGACGCTCAAAGCTAAAAGCAATATCCTCAAGAAAATAAAAGCTACCTTTCGTTGTGCTCTCAACAGCAAGAAAGAATTGCACCTGTATTCAAAAACAAAGACGCACAGATATTGGCAAATTCTAGGTATTTACTTTCTTGTTTTGAACACAAATAAATAAATAAATAAGTAAATTAAGTAATTAAAAGCAATAATAATAATAATAGTAATAATAATGACGATGATGACGATGATAACAATGATGATGGTAACAATAACAATAATGATGATGATGATACATAATAATGATATTAATGATAGCAATGGTGATGGTGATGATGATAAGAACAATAAAGAAAGAAAAGAATCACGTCAAACACGCAGCAAAAAAACGCACAAAAAAAAGTATAAAAAAAAGTATCAAAAGTGTGTTTAAACATTAAATGAAGTAAAAATGATAAAATATATTAATGCTCAGTCGTTATGAATGTAGTGATACTATTTTAAAAACAGTTAAATGTACATTAAGGGAACGTAATATCATAATTCATTGTTGGTCATAGGGTTAAATTATAAAATTCAGGTTTGTTCCCTACATAGTAAAATTCCGATTTTTAGCTTGCATCTCAAAGTGTTTTTTAATGAAGGATTTTTTTTAAAGTGAGGTATAGATTTTTTCCAATGTTATGGGCTATTAGAATGCAAACAATGCATCTTCACCATTCACCATTAGAATTAAGGTTATACACAATTCAAATAAAGTTAAACTGCAAATTTGTGTTTGACACATTTTTTTTCTTTGAAATATGAAAAATTGTAACGCACTTTTGGTTCATTTAAGATTTTCCTTAAAAAAAAAGAAAAAAAGAAAAAAAAAAACCCTCTAGTTTTTAAGATAAAAGAGAAAACTAAGGCAATTAATTTTTATCTCAAAAAAAAAAAAAAAAAAAAAGCTATAGAGAAAATGTAGTGAATGTTCGTTGTTGAACATTGGCGCATAAACACACAAACATATTCTATATATTTTTAGAGAGAGAGAAAAATGAATAGATAGATTGATAAATATAGATAGATATGGTTGCATATTATTGTTAGTTCAGTGAAAGATTTCGATCCTTATAAAAGTATAAAAGCTTTAATCGTAATACAGTAAAAGCTGTGAAGTTGACCACCCTTGTAAGTTGACCACCTGTCTAAGTTGACCGCTTTTTTCAGGCACGGAATAAGCACTTATCATATAAATCAACCTTTGCAAGTTGACCACTAAAGTAGTGCACCGCAAGTGGTCAACTTACACAGGTTTCACTGTACATTTTAAAACCCTTTTAAAATTCTTACGCATAAATTGGATGGATATCTTTTCTTCAAAAAAGACAACTAATCTAATGAAACGCAAATTTCACTGGAATTGAAAGTTTTAATTCTTTTAGAACGCCTGTCGACGAATAAGCCAGAATGGAAAATTAAAACGATGTGAAATTTGATTTCTTTGAATGGTTGTAAACTATTCCCATCTTCTCTTCACTTCAGTTTTCAAAAAAACAGTTGATATTTATTCCAACTTCCTTTTCCAGATTCCTCAACAGCGCCTGTAAAGCCAAAAGTACAAAAAAAGGTATGTATTTTTGTTTAAATCGAGCATTCAATATTACATATTATGTTTTCTGAACTCATTGTTGTTTAGAATATTGTATTTTATGTAAACCCTCAGTAAGGCGTACTGTTCTTCCCGTCTACCTTTTGTTTCTTAAAATCGTAAACCTTTTGAGCCATCGCTTCATTTCGTTAATTTCTGAAATAATTTCGTTTTATTAGTATGAAGTACTTAAATGAACACTAAAAATCCCTCGACTAACTTGGAATTTTTCGGTTTAAGTTATAAAATAAGATATTCAATATCGTCATATACAGTGGCTCCCAAAAGTGTTCGTACACCTTGAAATTTCGCAGTAAAACCAAAATATCGCGAAACTGAATTCGAATATGAAGTCTTTTTTTTTTTCATCATTCCTATGCCGCTCTCAATAAAACTCAGAAGTTTTTTTTTTTTCAAAACGTTGCCTGCTTTTGTTTTTGAAATTTGTCAAAAAACGAAGAGACAAAAAATACGCCACAAAAGTCAGCGTACACCGAAATATTTTCGTACAAATTCATAGTTAAAATTATCACATGTCGTTTTTTTTAAATTTATTTATTTGTTTTATATATATATATATATATATATATATATATATATATATATATATATATATATATATATATATATATATATATATATATTATATATATATATATATATATATATATATATAATTTGCATTGTGTTGACACTGTAAAGTCATTTGGCTTTAATTTTTTGTTTATTTATTCCCTAATATTCTGCTTATTGTTTTAAAATGGCTGTTCGTAAAAAACAACAAACACCATTCGAAATTTGATTTTTTCCCCTCGCAGTAGCGGTAAATTGACTTGAAATGTTCCTAAATTAGTTAATTTATACCATTCTATGAAGAGCTTGATAAAATGCTTTAAACAAAGGAATCGGATTGAAAACAAGGTAAGAGGTCAACCGGCCTAATTAACAAAACGTGATCCGAGATTTACCGTTAAAAAAATTATGAAAAATACACATTTTAGAGCTGTAAAAGTTTCTGCAGAATTTAATGAAACATTTTACGTTTAATTTTCACCTAAAATTGTTCTCCAAGTTCTCTAATTAGTTGGATTACATGGGACCTCCTAACGCAGAAATTTTCTTGTTCAAAATAGATCATAGATCTTATAATTAAATACCTATTCCGAAATATTAATTTTAACCAATGGGTAGGGGACCATTTCATTGAAAGTCGTAGGTGTACGAACACTTTTGGGAGCCATTGTATAATTTCCAACGATGGATTTGTAATAAGTAGAACCCGGATTTTATGCACAATTAAACCATCAAAATATGCATGCAATTATGTACTAAAAACCTAAAATATGAGCTAAAATTTCAAAAAATATGCACTAAGAACTTTTTATTCAAGCAAATAAAAGTTTTCGCCATTTGAATAAAAACCGAATGGTCTTTCCATTCTTACATTCTTTATATTTTTGGCGATAAATTTTAATTTTTGGCGATAATATGCACAAAAAATAGTACGCACAGGAGCGAGTGACCACGAAAAAACCCGCAGGTCGCTCGATTTTTTTTTGTTTCTGCTGAGGAAGAACAAAAAAGTTTTGTGTTATCTTTCTTTAATGAAAAATAATCTAAATATAAGTGAAAAACGCAGTAATGTGCAGTTAGTTTGAAATTTTGTTCGTCCATTTTATAGTAATTTACTCGTCCATTTTATGGTAATTCGCTTGGTAAAATGGGCCCGAAATTGGAATAGAAAAAGAACAAAATCGAATTTTTGAAAAATCGCTTGAAGGTGCTCACCTCTATGCTACGAACTCATTTTGTACCATATTTGATGAAAATCGGCCGAACAGTCTAGGCGCTATGCGCGTAACAGACATGCAGAGATCCTGACATCCAGACACACAGACTTTCAGCTTTATTATTAGTAAAGAAAAGAAGAAAAAAATTAATTTATTACCGTCTTTATTGCTTTAGAGTAAATCCGGCGATCTTGCCCCACCTAAGCAGAAACTTTTTTAAAAAAAAATATGTTAACGAAAATTAAAAGATAATACCTCCCGCCTCTCTTAATGTAGGTCCAGATGCTGTGTAAAATTTATCCTGGCCAAAAATTACGAATAAAAGTTTTTATTGCAAAAAACAAAAACAAAACTGCAGCTTTGGGGCATATTATTTGACAGTCAGACAATTCGCCCCGCTACACCAGGTGAAATGCCCCACTTGACCAGCATTGCAAAACTTGCTGCTATTAGTAAGAAAGTGTATTAATTGACTAAATTAGTTGAAATAAATACAAATTATAATGTGGGCAACTAAATGAAAAATTGAAATCAATTTAATTCTAAACTGCAAATATAGGTTAAAATATTTTACATAATAAGCACATGTGGTCTTTAATAACTTTTGCTTTTCAATTTTGCCATAGCCATTACATCTCTGATTATACATTGTGCACGTTTCATGCAACCATCCTAAACAGTCTATACATTTTATCCAATCTACAGTCGACGTCATTCAGGTCTTCATTCAGGTGGGGTATATTACCTTTTTGGCAAGGTTAATTGCCCCACCACCTCTTGTTCAAACAGCAAGCCAATATGGCTGCGATTAATAGTACCAGCCTTCTTTATGATACTCTTTTACTGTATAAACCGATAATTGAACATAATATTTGAACGCTAGTTAACTAAACAAAAGTTCTTAAAAGTAAAATCTTAGATCAAACGCAAAAAAAAAAATGTCACTCTTACCTTTCACTTTGCTCTGAAGCTGTAATGACCTTTGAAAAATCGCTGAAAATGGCTTTAGTATATGCGTGTAGCTTCTTTATACACAAATCCCCCTTGAAAAAGTTGACACAGGCGCACTCTGTTGTTACAATCGTGAAATACAGTTACTGGGGCAATTTATCAGACGGGGCAAGATCGCCGGGCTTACTTTATATTTCTTTAATGTTTTTAATTTTTTTTACGTTTACGTTATTTATTGTTTTTCGGCATGGCAAAGCGAAAAAGGAGATAGAAGCTGTCCATAAACGATGTAACAGTTTTTTCCAGTTTTTGCCCCAAACTGTCACACTTCATTTCATCTCCAACCTTCTACATGTCGTATTACTTCTCAAAAGAATAGTGTTGTAAAAAAATGTGTGATGTGACACTCCTTTTTACCCCTCCCTCCCCCTTGTCACACACTGTCACAATTTTGCGAGCCCCCTCTCCCTTAGAGCGCGACATCATTTGTGAACGCAACTGCAGAAAAGTAATGATCGATGATAAAATGTCAATGTTATTTTTTTCTAATTTTGTTCTTTCCAGGACCTTGGCGATGAATGATATTTTCATGTTTTTATGCAATTAAACATCTCCTTTTCTTACTAATAATAAAGCTGAAAGTCTAGATCTCTGTCTGGATGTCTGGATTTCTGTCTGGACGTCTGGAGCTCTGTAACGCGCATAGCACCTAGACCGTTCGGTCGATTTTCATGAAATTTGGCACAAAATTAGTTTGTAGCATAGGGGTGTGCACCTCGAAGCAATTTTTCGAAAATTCGATTTTGTTCTTTTTCTATTCCAATTTTAAGCCACCATTGATGGATTTAATTCCTTTGCAGCAATACCGAACGAATTACCATAACATAGACGAGCAAATTCCCAAAACATGGACGAGCGTAACGTAACATATTGGCGAGAAATTCATCATCCATTAATTGTAAATATACAGGCGAACCAAATGACCTTTTAATTTTCTAATACAGGCAAAGCCGTGTGGGTACCACTAATCACACACAAAACTGAAAAATTCAATTTTATTAAAAAAAAAAAAACTTGTATTTAAAAATTCCAAAGATCTGGAACAGAAAAGCAAACAGTGATCAACCAAGAGAAAATTATGCAATTGGAGGCACGAGTTGCATAATTTATGTACAGAAATAAGTCTAATAATACGGCGAAGATGAACAGGAAGTGTTTCAGTTAACTTATTACAGTAAAACCTGCCTACAATAATACTGTTGGGACCAAAAAAATATCGTAATAGATAGGTTATCGTTATAGACAGTTTGATTATTCATGCTGACATTTTGCTGGGGCCAAAAAAAAATATTGTTATATACAGGTTATCGTTATAGACAGTATCGTTATACACAGGTTTCACTGTACACAATAAACATTTTTTTTAAACAACTAAATAAAATACCAAAAGTTAACTGCTAATAGGCATGTATGAACCGAAATAGCATCCCATTGGTGCATTCGCGATTGCGTCTTATCCAACCAGCTATAATTTGAAACGACAACAAAGAAAAACTCAAGGGCACGGATCGTAATTGGACGGCAGTTTGTTAATGCAAATATGAGACACGTTTCCAAAGTTCAGCGACATCAAAATTCATCAGGTGTAATCCGCAGGTTCACACTAGTTTTTTTCAAGGCCTTCGACGACGGTGGGGCAGAAAAAAAGAGAAAAAAAAACATTCGTTTGTTTGATGAGTGACTGAAATTTTTTTTAAAAAATATTAAAATAAAGGAATAATCACGTAGTGACACTGTCCAGAATTTTTTTTTTTTTTTTTTTTTTTTTTTTTTTTTTTGCGACGATGGATATTTGGTTTCAGGCAAAATGGCTTAAAGCCAAAGATACTTCAGGGGGGAGGGCAGGGGTGGATACAGGCCAGTCTACCATTTTAGAGGAGGGGGGTCATGCTGAAGAACACGCCCTTTCCCCCATGTTTTGGGTGCGAAACATTTCTGAAACTGCTTGGATGTCAAAAATTCGCGCGGGGGGGGGGGGATAAAATATAAAATTTTTGTATTTTATCAAATGCGTCAAATTTAGTGCATAGTTTTCATTCAATGAAAACTTTTGTTTTATAGCATGAAAATAATATGAATTAGCGTTATTTCTTATCCTTTATACCAATATAAATCTTTAACTGCATACACATTAACATTAACCGTGTAACCTGTGTAGCAATTTCATACAGTAATAATTTTATTGCATTTTTATGTATTGCAAAATGTAATGTGATAGGGCTTTTCAAATATGCTACTGGGAACCCTGATTTTGCAAACTATTCTTTTCAGCACTAGCAGACTTTTCTTGTTAATTTTTAAAAAGGAAATCATACTACCCCTGCTTCCGACCCTACTTGAGGAAAGAGAACTCAAAAAGTTAGCATAGCTTGCCCACGCTATCGCCCACCATTGACCTACTCCTACATTACATAAGAATGTAAAGGATGATGCAAATTCTTAAACAAGTAGAATAATTTATTTGTATTTTATTTCAGAGAAAATCAAAACTGGCAGATCGAAGTACAGAAGAATCTGCTCAGCACTTTGACAGCGGCAGAACGACCACACAACAAATTCAGTGCGAAAATGTCACTTCCAGTAGTTTTGTCGCAACATCAAATGCAGACATCCAGGAAAATGACTACACAATGCCAGATTTAAATGAAATCAGTAAGTACTTTTGAACTGAACTTTAATTTTAGTACTTTACTGTTTTTAATTCAATATAAGGCCTCCTACACACGAGGCAACAACTTAGTTGAATCAACTTCCGAAACTTTCAAACCAAAGTTTAATTTAAAAAAAAATTGAGGTTTTTAATTCATTATAAGGTTTCTTACAGACAGGGCAATTTAGTTGAATCAACTTCCGAAGCTTTTCAAACCAAACTTTTAATTTTAATACTTTAAGGTTTTGAATTTAATATAAGGCCTCCTACAGACGAGGTAACTTTGTTGAATCAACTCTCGAGCGAGCGGTTGTCAGGAAGTGCCGTTTAGTTGATTCAACTCATTGGGACATTTTCAAGCGTTCGCTCTTCCCACGAGTAAACTAGCTGAGAGTCAACTCGATTCAGTTTTAACAGTGTTCAGTTTCAACAATGTTCAGTGTTGTGGAGCAGCTGCTCGAATAAATTCGGCTTATTAGAAGAAAAGTTGATTCAACTAAGTTGCCTCGTTTGAAGACAACGGAAAACGCCCGACAACTTTTTCGAAAAGTTGATTCAACCAACCGCCTCGTGAGTAGAAGGCCTTAATGTCCGATTTAACTACGAGGAAAGAAATCAAAATACTGTTACGCGTTCGATGCAACTTCATACTTTCTTTGAATGACGACACAGTTCTTGAGAAAAACACTGGATATTTATTTACAACTATGTACAAGAAATATCGTTAACAACTGCTAAACTCACCATAGCAATAAGGCAAATATCAATTAACACCGTATGCTCAACGATGGCACACGTATTTACATCCAAATACGCAAAACAGCGAAATGCCTCACAATAAACAGAGCAACGCCCAGACGAATCTCAGACAGCTAAAAACATAACAGACTCTCCTTCAAATGTCACTCTGCTTTTTATACTGCTTTGGAAAGTTCGACAAAATTCGAAATGCTTCTCATATTTTATTTTTATTCCATTCACAAATCTTATCATTCAGAATTGGGGGGACCGTATACTTCAGTCGAAGGTTAGGGGGTTGTATGTACATTACAATAAGCTATTTTACAGGTTACGTTACTAAGATAATTTTAGATGCAAAATAATGGAAGAAACGCCTAATTTAGCCAGATTACAATAAATTAATCACAAAAATAATTGCTATTTACAGAATTTGTAACAATATTTTTTTTTTCTTTAGCCGAGGCCCGTTCTCCTCTGCCAGCCTTTTCTTCTTTCAACGAGGGGTACAATCCAGTGACTCCACCTAATCAAGTCACTGACTGGGAGTTTCAAGGTACGTCAAAGTATTATTGTGTCATTTATCCATCATTTCTGTCTTTTGAAACGATGAGTCAGTTCCGGTAAGTGAAAAAAATTTTCAATTTCAATTTTTAAACTCCTACTAAAAAACCTACTTAAACACATACTTAAACTAAAAAATTTCAAATTTTAAACTCCAGAAAACTAAAATTTAAAAACAACTGTTTTCCCAGTGTCATCTCCAAACAATGATGAAGCCGACACAATTGTTTGGAAACACGTGAAAGTCTCAGAATGTCTTCCTTGTGTAACTTTATATTCATTCACTATTAGTTTAATATCTAAAACCGCCACAAGGATGGTAATAAAGTTTGTTTTTTAAATACTTGATGTTTCTGCAACTTACCGCAACTGACTCTATTCGTGTTACTCCTTGAAGTTATGACCCAAATATTTCCCCAAGTAGTTGTAACAATTGAGATTTAACTTGTAATGAGATGAATCATCAAATGACCCGCATAGCTTCATGAGGGGTAATAACTCAACCATACGATTTTCTTCAAAATATTTCGCTAATCTTAATTTCAATGTCACAGCACTACAAACGATGTCAATTTTTGCGCTCTCATGCAAAAATATTATTCAATAAAAACTGCTTTTTCAAAACATCTGAATCTGGTTGAAATATACCAGATACCAAAAACCTTAGAGACCGAAGGACGTAAGTCATATTATGGTAAATTTTACAGGAGAAAGGGAAACTTTTTTCTGACACATGCAAAGGATGAGATGCGCGCTCCAACCCAAGTAAAAAATTAAAAAGGGTCTTTTGTTCACATGGCACGATGCGAAATAGGCTTCTGCACGCAATTCATTAATAAACGGAAAATCGCAATTTTTGGACTAACGTCAGTCTGGTTCTGAGCTACAGATATATTGATAGGAAACTATCAAATATTCTTGTCCGTATAGGAAAAATCAATGAACTATTGCACAGTGCCACTGGTTTAGAGGGAATATTGGTATAGGTTAGTTTTTACCTTTTATTATAACGTATGATAGATTTTGAAACTACTCAGATGAAATTGGCATAAAATGTGATAAAAAAACGCTGTTAAAGGGTTAATAAAGAACTTGCAACTTGTTTCAAAGTATCTTTAAATGACCTACACTTGTGTCATTCTTTACTTACGATGGGTTGACTGAAAAAAAAAAAAGTCAATCAGATGCAAGTCCTGTTATGAGTGAGAAGGGATGCTCAACCTATCAGAAAATTCTAGCTTCTTGTCCAATCAACGGCATGAAAACTAACTACTGTGACTACTGTCACTTTTACCTGAACAACAGTGTTGGTTGGTTGATAACTTACGTGCCCTCTTAGTGGGAAATATACAGTATATATATATATATATATATATATATATATATATATATATATATATATATATATATATATATATATATATATATATATATATTTTTTTTTTTTTTTTTTTTTTTTTTTTTTTTTTTTTTTTGCGCAATTGATACGTTTAATAGAGGAATTAAAGATGCCCCTCCCCGTCGCAGCCCCTGCACATCCCATAAATCCAAGCTCTACTCAATTTGTGTAAAAGTTTTGATCTTCCGTCACTACGATTTTGACACGTCCAAGTGTGTCCCACTAAAAGTACCAAGGGGACATATGTGCCCCATCCAATCCCTTTCCACCCCTAAGGGGTTTCTCTGTCAAAAAAAAAAAAAAAAAAAACCGCAATAAAAGAACTTTTGAGCCACACTACGCTTTTCTCTCGCAATCGGTTTTTCATATTTTTTTCTCTTTTTTTCCATATTTAACAATTCAACTCCAAGAGTTCCTCAGTTCTATTTTTAAACTTAAGCTTTTCTTCTTCTTTTCTGCTTTCACCTTCTTTTTTCGTATATTTTTTGCAGCTCCATTCCTATGCACTGAAAAAACGGGGGGGGGGGGGGGGATAGATTTGCGCAAAACTTTACAACACTTGTTTACAGTACTTATTTCAAGTGGAGCACTTGCAAAAAATACAGTTCTGCCCGAATTAGTAGGTCCTCGTTTTACATGAAAAAAAGAATGAAATTGATCATTGATTTGTACAAAGTTGACGCCATAAGAAAATGGTGCAAATTAAATTTGTCAATCCAGTTTATATTTAACGTTGAATTCTCATTCATCGCTTCACAAAATTCTATGCTTTGGGTTCAGGAAGAAAGGTTGCTTTTAAACTGCTGATATCTTGAAGAATCCATGTTTCTTTCCTTCTTTCTTTTTTTCAAAGAAAACTTAATTTAGTAGGTTAAAAAAATGAAGCTTAAAATTTGTTACACATTTCTAATCATGGTAAATGGAATTTCAAATGACACATGTATGGAGGCTACTGCATTTGATCCGTGCTCTTGCCAAAGTGTGCAAATTCTAAATAAATACTGCATAAATTGAGAGTTTTAGTTGAGATTTAAAAAATAATAATAATAATAATAATACTAATTGCGTATCTACAATCTTTTGTTGTTTGCTGACGCTTGGCAAAAATGATCCGGATTTTGAAAGATATTATAGGATTTATACTCAATTCTTGACTAAGCTTCATACATATAATAGCCAAAAAACTGATCGAGTAACGCTATGACGTCAACAACAATTCAAATATTCGTCTGCTTTGAAATTGTAAAATTAGATTCTCAAAGTAAAATAAAAGAGTGAAGATTGTCTCTCTTCGTAAAATATCATCTGCCTTCGCAATCATAGTAATTTGATGAAAAATGAATGAAATTTATATATAGAGTCATTCCATTTCAAATCAGGCAGGCAGGTATGAAAAGTGTCATATGACCATCACCGATTTTTTTGAAAAAAATACAGTAGTTACAGTTAAGGGACATATGAAATATCCCAAAAGGATTTTGCAAGAAAAAATTTTTTTCTTCAGTTACAGCCTATTAAAATTCTGCACAAAATCCGCAATTTTGGAAAAAACCGGTAAAACACTCCATTTGAAATGGACACTATTTCAAAAGTATTTAACCTATTTGAATAATTCTTTTTTCTAAAAATAAAGAAGGACCCATATATCCTTTTAGACATCGTTTTTTGAAAGTTTAGTTAGGTTTCTGATAAAGAAAAAAATTCATTTTTGCCGCGAAAAAACTGCATTTTTACCGATTTTTATGATTTTTTTTTTCTCCATGAAAAAAAAGTTTTTTTACTAAACGGAGATGGCAGTCTAAAGCCCTTATATGATAGTTTCATTACACATTTTATTATAATCCTTGGATGCATACAACCTCGGAAATAAAATTTGAAATTTTGAAAATTTTCAAAAAATTAGCGATTTTTGAAGTGATTTTACTCAAAAAAACCCATTTTTTAAAAATCTAAAAATTGGCTCATTTGAACCCCATATAATGCTTAACGAGTGGATAGACACCGCATCCCGTATTTTTTCCCATAAAATGTTTTATGATTTTTTGAAAGTGACCTTATCGCCCAAGGCATGCATGTAAAATAAAAATTTCTAATAATTTCAGTCACTGAAAATCTGATTATATTAATGCCTAATAGCTACTATAATGGTGCACTTTATCAGCAGCAAATAAAATTTTACTGACTGTTTAACAATATAGCAGAATCAAACCGCTTCTGATGACCCAATCAATTCGTCTTTTTGTGCTTC
Organism: Uloborus diversus; assembly: GCF_026930045.1. Lineage (NCBI taxonomy): Eukaryota > Metazoa > Arthropoda > Arachnida > Araneae > Uloboridae > Uloborus > Uloborus diversus. Next base: position 7,103,509 of record NC_072734.1, read on the forward strand.
GTTATATGAATATATTTTTCTTCTGATCAGCGCCTAATTGTTATGGGAGCTGAGCTCCCATACTTTTTTATTTGTTTCACTCAAATTTTTGTATTTTTGACCGAATTTCAGGCCACTTAAGCATTAAAATAAGTTTTGAAGACTATAGGGGATCCTGCACTTCTTTTGTTAAAAATTGGATCCCTGGCTATAATAGCTACCTTTGGTGAGATCTGTTTGGTTACCTCAACTTACAATTATGTTCAATTGATTACTTCTCTCATAAAACAGATGGGCTTTTTAAATTCTTAAACTACAAGTGAGTTTTGCGGTTTGAATTTAGTATACATATTCTTACCTATAAAAGTAATCATACGAGGTAGGATATAAAAATTATGTGACAACATTCGCCAATGACAACCAAAGCACGAAATTAAAATTAATCGTTTTAAATGCATTGTATTGTTTTTCTCTTTGATGGTTTCCCCTGTCGCGTAATTGAATTGAAGAGAAAGAGAATTGAAAGAGAAAAAATATGATTCGTTGCTGAATATGAAAGTAACGGTGAATGCATAGCTTTGGAGACAAAATAAACTAATATTTATAAAAAAAAAGGAAAGATTTTAACTGTTACTGATAAAGTACATCATTATCGTAGCTATTAGTCATTAATATAATCACCAAAGGCTCTTCTATCTAAAGACTATACACAGAGTCTTACAAAAAGACGAATTGACTGGGTCATCAAAAGCGGTTTGTTACTGATATATTATTAAAAGTCAGTAAGATTTTAGTTGTTCCTGATAAAGTGCACCGTTATTGTAGCTATTAGGCATTAATATAGTCAGAATTTCAGTTACTGAAATTATTAGACATTTTTATTTTACATGCATGCCATGGGCGATAAGGTCACTTTCAAAAAATCATAAAACATTTTATGGGAAAAAATACGGGATGCGGTGGCTATCCACTTGTTAAGCATTATATGGGGTTCAAATGAGCCAATTGTTAGATTTTTAAAAAATGGGTTTTTTGAGTAAAATCACTTCAAAAATTGCTAATTTTTGAAAATTTTCAAAATTTCAAATTTTATTTCCGAGGCTGTATGCATCCAAGGATTATAATAAAATATGTTATGAAACTATCATATACACTGTAAAAAAAATTCGGAAACGTTTCTGAGTATATCGTGCAGCTGCGGTTCATGAAATTTTCAAAAACGTTTCTGAGTATTTCGGAATTCTCTTTCTGTAATGTCCGGAAACGTGTCTGAGTATTTCGGAATCCTCTTTCTGTAATGTCCAGAAACGTGTCTGAGTATTTCGGAATCCTCTTTCTATAATTTCCAGAAATGTTTCTGAGTATTTTGGAATCCTCTTTCTGTAATTTTCAGAAACGTTTCTGAGTATTTCGGAATCCTCTTTCCGTAATTTCCAGAAATGTTTCTGAGTATTCTGTGCAGCTGTGGTTCATGAAAGTTTCGAAAACGTTTCCGAGTATTTCGGAATTCTCCAAACAATTTTCAAAAACGTTTCTGAGAATTTCGGAATCCTTTTTCCGTGGTTTTTTCTAAAAAATAATTCTTTTTTAATAGTATTGCATGCCATATCAGTTTCAATTCTTTGATATCTAAGAGCAATGAAACAAGCAATTTTAGAATCATTCGTGGATTTTTCTTTTCTGAATTTCTAATGACAAATAGCATGGTTAACAGCATAACATATGCACAGTCATAAATTTTTGAAAATTTCTGAAATAATATAGTAGTTTCATTCATAATCACAAAATCGTCGGGGGAGGGAAGGGGAGCACTTTCTCAAAAGTGGGATTGTTTGTTAAACAATATTAAACTTCAGTTTTTCTCTCAATATTTTCAAGACAAAATTATCAACATATTGTATTTTTAATGCAGAACTTAAAAACATATCTTGTATCAAACTTGATAGCTTTTATTTTCGGATAAAATTTGACAGAACTTACCTACACTTTTCGTTCCGAAATTATTTCACGTCAAGTCAATTTCTTTGACGAACAAAGTGTACCGAAAAGTACCAACAGAGAAATTGATGAATTTAAATATGACACCAAAGTCCCCCTGCTGGAACCATTCGGGTTTATTCCTCTGTTCTTGCCCTTTTCCAGTTTATCACAAATATAGATACTTAATCAAAAAAGGTTACTGATTTAGAGTGTGCGCAAAATGCATTATATATTTTATTTATTAAAACATTGAACTCTATTACATGATTATTCCATTTCATATATACGAGAGCTCCCCCCCCACACCATAAGAGTGATGGTGCACCCATAAAATGATATAAAGCGCCCCCCACCTTAAAAAAAGCAACCCCTTGAAAATGTCAATGGCACAGTCTGCGTGGTGAACGCCCCTCGTCTTCTCACCATATGTGCATTGCATATTAATAACATAGTATTTAAAAACTGATCACTTTTAAAACGATGACATGAAATAATATTACTTTTTATTTCAGCATGTAAATGCAGCTGTTCCATTTTTGCCACTGACTCATTTCTCCTGACTGTCCTACATTAAACTAGTATATCCACGAAGGAAATGTTATTTTCGGAACTAATGTCAAGGAATTTTTTTATTGTTAACCACATTTAACAAAATGAATAAGCAGATGAATTAATTTCATAACTATGTTCTTACTAATAGATAACATGGTCATTTTCTAATGGTATAAATATTTTTAAATGAATGAATAAATTATAATAAAAAAAGATAAATTATACCGGCACATTTTTTGTGAAGCATATTACAATACTAGAAAATATTTGCATTACCATATTTCTAATGAATTAAACAATTGATTTTTTTTTCTTTTTGAACCAAAATGTATGTACATCCAAGTATTTCGAAATAACTTTTCTGTTATTGCTTCTCAAATATAAATCTTACTTCTTTTGCGTAATTAATCAGTTTCAGTTAGTTACAACAAATAGTACACCGCGCACATAGGTATGTAGGATAATTTTAAATTAATTCGATAAACCCAAAAACAGTTACAATTGGAGCCTCATCAAATGCAAATCAACAAAAATATAAATGTATATAACAACATGTTTTAAAATATTCATTAATACTTACAAGTGAACATGAGCGGAAGAAAATCTAAGTACCTCCATTACAACTGAATAAGTAATCCAAAGGGTTTCGTTTCATTAAGTATAAACACGGATGTTGAAACTATTCACGCTTGAACACACAATATATATCTAATTATGGTCGCATTGGAAATTGTAAAGAAGCAAATGGTTATTAACTAACTTAATAGCTGCGTACATCGTCTAAAAAATCAAGGGCAGTCCAAAATGCAAAGGCGTAAAATTAGTTTCGACACATTTTACTACTCTCTAGACATGAAATAACAAGCAATCCAATGCTCTGCAGCAACCATAGATAAGAAAAAAAGAAGTTCTCGTTATTTCCGACTCATTGGCGCCTGTGTTGGAAGGATGAAATAGGTTTCGAAGCGTTGCGTCATCACTTCCGCTTCTAGATATCTTGAAATAACAAAAAGCTTTCTGAATATTGAGGAATTCGCTATTGGATGAAGGATTCCTACTATTTCGGAAACGTTTCCGATATATCCAGAAACGTTTCCGAAATTTGTTACAGTGTAAGGGCTTCAGACTGCCATCTCCGTTTAGTAAAAAAAACTTTTTTTCCGTGGAGAAAAAAATCATAAAATCGGTAAAAATGCAGTTTTTTTTGTCGCAAAAATGATTTTTTTCTTTATCAAAAAACCTAACTAAACTTTCAAAAACGATGTCTAGAGGATATATGAGTCCTTATTTATTTTTAGAAAAAAGAATAATTCAAGTAGGTTAAATACTTTTGAAAGTGTCCCTTTCAAATGGAGTGTTTTGCCGGTTTTTTCCAAAATGGCGGATTTTGTTCAGAATTTTAATAGACTGTAACTGAAGGAAAAAAAATTTTCTTGCAAAATCCTTTTGGGATATTTCATATGTCCCTTAGTTGTAACTACTGTAATTTTTTCAAAAAAATCGGGGATGGTCATGTGACAGACCCTGCCTGATCTGAAATGGAATGGCTCTATATTTATTTATCCATAAAGAGAATAATGAGTTTAGTTTTCGTTTTTTTTTTTTTTCTAATATCGTCTGCGCTTTTTTGCTAGTTTTATTAGCTTTTGTGGAACACGATAGATTGGCAAAGTTCTGTTTCGTTGATATACGTAAGTTCTAAAATTACTTTTAGTCTCTGCGTTTTTAAATAATTTTCTGAAACTTTCAGAATCCACTATAATATTAAAATCTGTTCGCGTCCGTCTGTCTGTCTGTCTGTCTGAAGATCGATCTTCTCGAGAACCACTGCGAATCTGGAGTCAAACGAGATGCCGATCAATTCGAAATTTTCCAAAGAAAACAATAGGACCAATCTCATAATTGTACGACTTTAATTAGCGGAGATATTAATTAAAATGTTAATTAACATAACGCTATTCAGGAATTTTTATTTCTTTCCTGTTGCCATTTTGCATATGGGCGAGCAAATAAAATTCTAATAATTGTGTCAAAAGAGATTTTTTTGGCTGCTGTCCAAATCTTAAAACAACGTTTCCATCTAGAATTTCATTTTTAATTAGTTTAAAATTGGTTGCTCTATTCGGACATTTATCGTCTGTCCTTTCTTATTTTTCACATTCAACGTTCTTAACTCTTTTCAGCATATGAAAAATGTTTCTTTAGTAATGTTTATTGATTGAAGTGTAAGTTTATCATTCACCGGCCTCATATTTGAGTACATTTAGGATGTGCGACTAATTTTGTTTATTTTGTTGGATTTTTTTCCGTCACATGGGTGAGTTTTCGAATTGTAATAAATCTCTTTTTCCTTCCTGTTTCGATTTTTGCAATACAGTTTGTATCGTGAAAAGAACACGTTAAATTAAAATTGTTTGGATTTCTTTAAGTGAAACAGAGTTGAACAAAAAAGATTGTTTTTAAGGATTTTAACTAAAGCTTAATTGGAATCTGATGGCTTGATATTGAATTAATGCTTATTGGTATTTAATAAGTCTTGGTGCTTTAGTTTCCGTAATCAATAAAAAAGTGTTTGTCATTTTATGTAAAAAGCTGATTGTAATTGTACATAAATATTTCAGATATATTCTATCAGATTTAATTCAGTTTAAAGTGAGCACATATTATAGTTGAGAATGCATATATTTTCATTTTTGTGCTAATTGAAAATACTGATAACTTGTATTATTGATAAATATGATTAACGGTAAAGAGGTTTTTGCCAAAAATATGCTCTACTGGTGTTTTGCAAACCTTGCATTACGCGTAATTATTTACTCCTTAGCGCTTTAGAAACTGATGTCAGAATAATACAAAAACATCAATTGAACAGCTCTTTCATTTTTTAAGTAGCCCGTGCAACGCCGGGCACGCAGGCTAGTTTAATTAATTAATACATGCTGCTGTCAACGTTGAAAGATCGTGCCTGATGCTGGTGTGAATTAAAAATTTAGCTTTATGCTTGCTGATCGTATATATTTCAAATTAATTTTTATTTTTAGCAAAAAGTAGTAAATTAAATCAGTTGTATATCACACGCAAGGTTTATTTATTGAACTTGCGATGATACACTTTAACAATATTTTCTGGCAATGTTGACGAGCTGAGAACAGCTTTATGCTGATTATGATTCCGAAGAGAAAATCCTTACAAATTTAAAACGGCTGATGAGTCGCTAATTTCATGACTTTATGAACAGAATGGTTATTTAACTGTGAACTGTGTATATAGAATTCTTTATAAGTTTCAAACATTTCTCTCTCATACATAAAAACTTTAGAGCCATACTAACGTGTCCAAAAATTGGCATTTTCAGATTATTATTTCATTGTATGTAGAATCCTATTCCGCATTATACATAAAACGTAATTCTGTTTAAAAAAAACTCTTTATATTTATTTACCGATGTTTTAATAGCCACGAGTACTAACCTTCGTCAGTAAACAAAGTTCTTACTTTCTCATGCAAAGCAGTGAAAATGTGACTTACATGAGTCTGGCTTTGAGGTACAGATATTTTTTGGGAGACGTCAAATTTGACGACCTATCTCTTTGACAAAAGGCAATTTCCCCCGTATACCATGACGGGTTATTTTCTAGTTATTAATAAGAATACTAACTATATGACTTGACACGTTCGTTTTAAAAGAAACCAAAATAATTTTTCAAAAGTTGTGTACCTTTTGTAATTGAAACAATGAAAATTTAAATGTGAAGCAAAAACAATTAAATACAAACCGAGCCCCGTATTTAAATTTTATCTTGTTTTTGATTGATATAGAGCCAGAAGACGTCAGCTCATCTTACGATACTCGCAGCCTATTGACTCCACCATCGGATCAGACTCTTCCCACAGATGAGGCAGCATCCCCAACGAGATTAACTTATTGGTCTGATTCCACACGTGATACGTTTAGTGCTATAGGTATGCTCTTTCATACTGATATTTTGCTGTTAAATTATAATGCATTTCGGCCTATAATCTGTTGGGAAAAAAAGGATGGAGTTAATAGATAAGATGTAGCTTTCATAAGATAAATGTGCAATTAAAGAATAAGAAACATATTTGCTTTTTAAAAGCCTTCCCCCTATTTCCTGTAATCTTGCATTAAAGTATATTGCCTCTTTTCTATAAGCAACACAGTCCTAATTAATTTCCACCCATTTCGTATCCAAAAAACTCTTGTTTAATACAACAGCTAAATTAAAAAAAAAAAACAATGCCTATTAGATTAGATACCTACTTATTAAAGCTAAAATAAAGAATCTGTATAACGTGATCAAAAAGTACTTTGTAACAATCGTTGTAAATCAAAGTAAACTTCAATTAATACTTTTCAAACCAATGCATTGGCATTAACTATGTTAAATTAATTCACAACCTATTAATATTTATTAATATAGCTTAGCTTTATATATAACCTTTAATTAGAGACCACCTCTCTAAAAGACCAAAGAAGCATTTGGCGCTCTAACTAGCGATTACACAATCAAAGAACGTTCTTTAAACTGTAGAATACTTGCTGGATTGAGCTTATATCATAATAATATTCATTTGTATATACTCTGATGTATCGACTTCTGAATCAAAAACAGCTATAATTGCTGAATGAGTGTTCGTACAATCTCTTTTTTTCCGTCCAAATGCCGCATTTGATATTCACAATAAATGCAATAAGCATGAAACACAATTTTGACGACTGGGAATAGAGAATGTAATGCAGAATACTACGGACATTTTTTAAGCATTGATATGAATACAAAAGATGAGTTTTTAATTGATGAGAAAAAATTAATGAAGCTTTAACAATGCTAATTATGCTCACTAATGTTATTGCTCGTCAAAAGAGAAAACAATTGATTATAGGCCGGAAGTATGATTACTATATGATTGCTTGAATATTTATTTACATAACTCTTAAAGTAACTTCGTATTTCCTCTTTGTTGTAGAAAAACTCGGAGATAAAACTCTTGTCAAATGTGAGAATGTGCCATCAGACAGCGATATCGTGGCTAAAACGTATCAGGTCTTGAATGCATTCAATTCCGATTTAGAAGAATTTTTACAACCTTTCATGAATTCCTCGGTTACAAATATAAAGGACACTCCATCAAATATTTCTTCTAGCGATATCTCAAGTTCATGTGGTACATTCCCGTCTTCAATGTTGCAAAGCCAGTCCCCAACCTCTGGAGCAGCAGATCCAAACACTATTTCCAATTCCTCATTTTCTCTGTGTTCCATGGATACAAGGCAAGAGGAGAATGTCCCAAATGACACTAACATTTCATCTAGTTCTCTGGCGTCGTTTAAAATCCTACCATCTCTGCTCAAGCAAACAGTAAACTGCTCAAATTCCATCAGTGCCGATCTTCAGGGTTTGAGCAACAGTATCATAAACACACCAACAGTTCAAAACAGTTATGTCTTCCAAGACTGTTTTTCAATGATAAGTTTAAGTCACAGCGGTTTTGATTCCAAAAGTACCTCTCATCCATCGGAACTTTACGCAAAGGAAAGGAACTCTGATTCTACCTCAGGCATTTTTTCAGAAAACAGTGACTGCCCAGAGGATTTCTTACTCGACAGACTGATATTCTCACGATCTAGTGATTATAATGTGCATTTCACGTGACTGTAGTCTGCAATTTGTGACCGATACGAATGCAGCTGTGTTAGAAATGTGTCTTCACGTGACTGTAGTTTACATTTTACGTAACTGTAGTCTACATTTCACGTGACTGTAGTCTACATTTCACGTGACTGTAGTCTACATTTCACGTGACTGTAGTCTACATTTCACGTGACTGTAGTCTACATTTCACGTGACTGTAGTCTACATTTCACGTGACTGTAGTCTACAACATTTGATTGATGCGAATGTAGTGGTGTTAGAAATGTGTTTTCATGATTCAATCCGAGGTTGAATTGGTCGCTTTTAACAAATCGTTTAACAGTGTTCAAAAGTGTTTTTTGCTCAAATTCCATCAGAATTGACCGAGCCTTCCAGCAGACATTTTGTAAATTCCTCCTGCATCCCTCATCGGCCATGGGTTTAAGCGCTGTTTATCTTCCATTTGCTCAAAATATTTCTAATATGATCTATTTTCTGAAATTACATTTGTCGAAGGGACTTAGAAAAGAAATCTATTCACTATGCATTGCGATATTTTTTGAAAACAATCAGTATCTGAAAGAAGTTATTTCTAAGCCAAGTCATGTTTCAAGATTTTATTGTTTGTACGAATATTATCAACTTTTCATGTGTACATCTATGAACCAAATGTTACATGAATCCACTGTACCAAGTCTAAAACGTATTTGTACTTAATACCATAAGTATAAAAGCTCAAAATGACGACATAGGGGAAAACCTAGGGAGAAAAAAAAAAAAAAAAAACTCTGGAAAAAAAAAATTTTTTTTTTCGCATTTAAATTTGCGTCTTTACATCTGGTAGACATTATTTGTATCAAACAGCGTTGGTATACCTTGTGGAATCTTAAGCTACGGAATTCGCATTAATGTTCTGCGTGAGTAACTAGTTGATACGTGAAACAGGTAAAAATAAGTGTGAAAAAGGATGTTCTTGGATAAATATATACAAAAATCATAGTTTAAATGTACATACAGAAGCAGAGTAGTAAATGCGAGTAGGAAAAAAAAACATGTGGCTATTTCTTATCTCTCGGTCAGGCCCTTGTGTTTATGACTAGTGGCACTCGTACGGTTTTGCCCGTAGTAGCAAATTAAAAGGTCTCTTGATTCCCCTGTATATTTACAAATAATGCATGATGAATTTCTCGCCAATTGGCTTGCCCACGTTACGGTTCCACGTTATGATAACTTGGTAATTTAGTCGTCCATCTTATGATAATTTTGCACGGGAAAATGTTCTTAAAATTGGAATAGAACAAGAACAAAATCGAATTTTCGAAAAATCGCTTAAAGGCGCACACCCCCTATGCTACAAACTAATTCTTTGCCAAATTTCATGAAAATCAGCCGAACGGTCTAGGCGCTATGCGTGTCACAGAGACCCTGACAGACAGAGACTTTCAGCTTTATTATTTCTAAAGATAAAGAAAGATAAAGATAAAGAAGACAAAAAAAAGGGGGCAAAAATGGGAAGAAAAAAAAAAGTTGGGGAATTTTATAAGAAAATTTGGCTATTTGGGGGGGGGGGATTTTTTCAAGAGACAAAAATATCAGAGGAAGTCGATTTTTATGAAAATATTAGTGAAAAATAATTTTTGAATTTGGGGAATTTTGATAGAAAACATCGCTTTTTGGGGAAAAGTTGGAAGGGAATTGGGGAAATCTGGATTTGACCATCTGGCAACACTGCTTATACTTTGAAAATGTAAATGTATGAGACAGAAGAATTGTACCGAGCTGTACAATTGATTGGAGTGCTATTTGCGTAAGATCAACAACGGTATTAAGAGCTTTTTTAAATGAACATTTCTCCTCCAAATAATTAAGTCATTAAAATTCGAAATAACGCACAAAAAGGATAAAACAATCCATTAAATAACAGTAAAAGTTACATTACTTGTAAAATAATCCGCCAACTAAATTAATCAGCAGCAGAAGCTCCATTAAATGAAAAATAGTTCGTCAAATAAATATTTTATATAATTAAAAAGCAAAAGTTCCGTAGAGTGAAAAAAGCAAAAGTTTCGTAGAGTGTGAAATGAGAAGTAAACATGGCGGAGACGTAAACGACATTTTTCTGTCTTCGCCAAAGTGGAAAGTAACAAGTCGCCTAGCGCCATTGCAAGCATTATTCTCTTACCGTTTTAAGGTTATCCTACTTGAGATTAAAATTGATTTGATAATAATTTTAATCTCGCTTTTCATGAGGAACTTTTCATTTTTAGCAATGTTTTAAAATATACCTTCAAAAGGGATTTCTTTCTAAAAGTGAACCCTCAAATGAGTATAAAAAAGGGGATTCATTGTTGGAAATTAAGTTTTTTTCTCGAATTGTTATTCGATTTGAGCAAGCAGGTCGTTCACATAGCACTCCAGTTAATTATATAGTTCAGTGAATAAATAAGAATATTTCCCACTAGTTTTTTATTCTGTTATTGATGATATTCCTAACATAACTAAAATGGATAAAAAATATCAGTTACAACTGAATCAATGAATAATTTTTTACTGGTATTCAAAATATTGCATTCGTATTTATTCATCAATTTTGAATACATTGTTTAACAATATCAATGTTGCATGTTTACTTTTTCATAACAATGCTATATCTATATATATAAAAATGGACTTTGGTAAATTTGTTCCCTAAGATCTCAGAAACTACCCGGCAGATTTGGCTGAAACTTTCACCGTTTGTTCTTTTTGGTACTGGGGAGGTTTGTAGATCAGTTCGATAAAAATCCGATTGAGAGTTCCTTTTTTATTCTAATTTGTCCAAATTTTCGCATAAATGCCCCAATATGACGGATAAAAAATACGTGCAAATATTAAAATTATGTGTCCATCGAAAGCGCTTATTTTTCTGCTGAAGATGGCATCTGTTAGAAAGTTCTAAGTTGTATGAAAAACGAGTTATGGGCTTTTTTTGTTCCATGTTCGAAGGCTTTCCTCAACCCAATTCATTATTTAGTGAATCATCTCAACTCCCAGTTCATAGTTAGAATTGTTGAATAATTTTGTGTTTCGTCTGACTGTTTGAGGCTTTTCTCAAGTCAAATCTTAAAGTAACGTTTTTTCCCCAAGATTGGCTAATAATAACTATAGATTTGGTTGATTATTTTCCATTTAAATGGAACTTTAGTGTAATTAATGGGGTTTTTTTTATTGTGCTGACTGGATTTTTTGATCATTATCCAATCTAACAGCAGAAACCTCGCCAAAATTTTTGCAGAAAGATTTCAGTAGCGGATGCATTTGGCAGTTTTTTCAACTGTCACGGTTTTTGAAGTCAAAGACTACGTAATAATGTTTGTCAGCTTTCACCATGTAAACAAAATATCGTCAATCAAAGAATCATTAAAAACATTTTTAATGTAAAATAATCCAGCAACTAAATTAGGCAAATCCATAAACAGCACAAAAACTTCCATTAATGCGACTTTGTGCACAAATTCAAACCATCGCCAAGTTTTACTACTTATTTTGGAAACATTACGGATGAAATTGTTTAGCGCCATTTTATGGTGACCAAAAGTATCTTAGCATATGGCGACAATATCTCTTTAACTAAAATTAGTAACATACCGTTTTACAAAGTAAGGAGGGGGAACAATATCCAAGGTATCCCAAAACGATTCCCGCAATTTCGGTAATATTTTAAAAATCGCACCTTTAAAACCCACAATAATTGAGATTTTCCAAAATAACTGAAGCAAGTTTAAGGGGATCACGGGCGCGCGGCTACATTTTTTTAAACAGTTCGTTCTTCAATAGACATGCAGAGAAGGTAAGACTCAATGTAAATAAAAAAAAAAAGTATTAACTGATAAATATTTTTAAACATGTGAATTTTAATTTCATATTTCGGAAATTCTTCAAATTTGTATACGCTTAAATTTTGTGTTTTCGTTTCTAAATGAATATTTTGCTCTTTTTACTTACTGCTACTTTAGTTTTATGAGTAAGGAAGAAGCTAGATTTTAAGTCACGTCAAAAAGGTGTGTTTTAAGTTCTTTCACTTAAAACAGAAAACAAATGCAAGTAACGATTGTTTCTGATAATTATTGCTAACCCAGGCAACGCCGGGTATTTTTGCTAGTTTAAATACAAATAACAATGTTGTGACATATTTTCATTCATTCATAACAATATTGTATTTCATTAGATCATGTTAATGTTGCATTTTCATTCAAACATTATAATGCAGCAATGCCAATTAAACGCACCATGTTATATTCTTAATCTTTTACTTAAAAATGATGAGAATAATTATTTTTATGTACATATACACGCATTTAATGATTGCAATAAACTATTCATTTATTTTACTTGTATTGCAATAAATAAAAATAAATTATTTTGTTTAATTTTATGATGATTTATTGGTAAATGATCTAAGAACTTCTCTGATTTCTACACTTAAAACTGCAGGTTGCAAATGGCACTTTTCAGAGTGAAACGTTATAGCACCAGCAGCACCTTCTCATGAGTGCCTTTTGGCTCCCTATGGCACCGTTAAAGGTGCTAATTGGTTTCGTATGTCCTCCTATGGCACCTCTCAGAATGCCATTTGGCTCCCTTTGGCACTTTTAAGAGTGCCATAATTGGCCAAACGGCACCTTTAAGGTCGCTGCAACAACGCTTCAGCCTAAAAGATGCCACATACAACCCGCCATAGGCGGATTTAGGACTGAGTTCCTGGGGGGGCAGGATTTTTTTTTTTGGAGAAACATTTTTAATTGCCCCCCCCCCATGTTTTTGTCTGTTTTCTGTGATGCGTAAGGCCATTCTTTACTTTTTTATGTGTCGTTTTCATTACTGTGTGTAATCATGCTGTCATTTTTAAATTGACCTTAAAAGAGAGGGGGCTGGTATGAAAAGAATAACGCAGTGCTCCCTTTTAAGTGGGATATAGAATATCTCCAGTTTTAGGGGACCCGGGGGTTACTCCCCCGGAGGAAATTATCTAAAATAGATATAAAATTCTGCATTTTGAAGTCTTATAAGGGTTAATTGGAAATAATAGGCAAATAATTTTTTTTTTAAGTTTTACGCTTTAAAAGTGCTTTGTGATGCAAGTTAATACTTTAAAAGAAATGGTGCACAGATTTAGAGAATAGGTATCAAGAGAGTAACATACTACCCATTTGAACAATTCTTAATTTATACACTTGATAAGAAATAAAATTGAAGCACACTTTGCTTAGGAGTTTCAAAGACTTGTCTAATTATTTTCAAGGTTTGGTTGGTTAGATTGGGTTTTTGGTTCAAGAGCCCTTGTAGGCTATACTGCGCCAATTCTTTTCAGGGATTTTAGAACCTATCAATAATTTGCACTTTCCAGCCTCTGAAATTGAGTAGTAGATTATACACTTGTACAGTATTGTTCAAACTTTGTAAGAAACGGCTATTTTAAGTTTAAAAGAAAAAAATAAACTTTAATTTCCTATTCAAAAAAGAAAAAATCATTTTTTTTTTGTTATAAGATTTTGGAAGATAAGTTGTTACTATATAAACTCCTCCCAAAACTGGGGGGGCATTGCCCCCCTCTGACCCCCCATAAATCCGCCCATGCAACCCGCAGTTTTAACCGTGGACGTAAACCCTTCAGGACATCATTTCTTGTCTTTTTCCTCCGTGATTATAATAAAATTAGCCTCCTGATCGGCTAGATTAGCCGTCTCGGCTTTTTTGCAGGGAGTGGAAAAATTGCTTTGAGCACAAAATGGAGGAAAAAATGAAGTAGGGTAATGTGGCGTAGGCTTGCCAGACGTCCCGGTTTGACCGGGACAGTCCCGGATTTCAGACAAAACTCCGGTGTCCCGACCGGTTTACTTCATGTCCCGAAAAATGATAAATTTGATAAAATATGACCAAAAAATTCTAAAAATAAGAAACGGTAGAATCATTTTTAGGATAATTAATTTGTCATTTGTAACATTAACAAAAAAATTAATAAAATATTAGCTTGTGAAGATTCATTACAGCAAGATTAAAAACGAAAAAAGTTCTGGCCAATTGAAAATACTTGAAAATATATTTCAATATTTTTTCCTCATTTATATAGTTTCGACTTACTTAAGTAAGAAATGAAATGTTTGAATTTATTTGCTTGTTTCATGGGTTTTGGTTTACCTCAGGTTTCGGTTCATAGTTAGTAACCATTGATTCATAGCATTGAGAAGAAACTACCCAACCAAGAAAGTGCACCCTTTTGAATACCTGCAACACTGGAGGGGGGGGGGTGTCCCACTTCTGATGTCTCAATTGAACATTTTAAAAATCTGGCAAGCCTACTATTAAGCATCCGTTTGTAGCTTAGTTTGGTGACTTCTTTAAAATGTCGCCCCACTTTAAGACCTCCTATATCGATAGTGACGGAACAAGGGAACATGGTTTATGTGTTACAAGGCTTGTTTCACAATTCTCTTTCGATTCCTTGTTTTGTTGAATTTCTTTTTACTTCCTTTTCCAAAAAAGGAAGTATTGTATTCGCGAAAAAATTTTCACTCAAAACTCGGCCTTAATTTCCATTTTGCTCACCCCCGAGTTAATGTTGAGTTTTTTTTTCGACCCAACCACACGTGGATATATGCCTAGAAACTTACAGACACCCGAAATATCCATTTTGATGACCTCCGAGTTAATTACAACGAATTTTCTCGTGACGTCCGTATGTACGTATGTATGTGCGTATGTGTGTATGTGCATATGTGTGTATGTATCTCGCATAACTCAAAAACGGTATGTCCTAGAAAGTTGAAATTTGGCACGTAGACTCCTAGTGGGGTCTAGTTGTGCACCTTCTCTTTTGGTTGCATTCGGATGTTTCTAAGGGGGTCTTTTGCCCCTTTTTGGGGGGAAATCATTGTTATCATTTCGATGTAAACTCAAGTGATGTTATAATTTTTCGAACACTTGGCTGTATATCGCCAATCTTTTGGTTGCAAAGTTTTTTCGCGACAAATCTGGCGGTTTTTTTCTTTTTTTTTTTTTAATTTTGTTTCACTTTGGCCACTGTTGGTGATATTTAGAGAGTAAACAATTGAATCACATTAAAATTGCCAATAATGTGGAAATGACATTAAATTGGAGTAAAAGGAAGTTATGTGATGCACACATCAGCTCGTTTCATTTTCACACTAGCGCACGTTTTCCTGGAATTTGAAAGCATCCGAGGCTTGATTTACAGTATACGAATGAGCCTCGAATAGTCAGGATCATTTAAACACGCTGCACGCGAAATGTAACAACACTCAAATGAGTCGATCATTTTTGAATGTGCATAAGTACCGTAGAAGATAATAGGACTTAGGCCCTTCTAAAACCATCGCTTCAAATATAAATACAGTACACCCAGGGCCGGATCAAGGATTTCGAAGGTCCATAGGTATTAGAAGTGTTGGGACCCCCTCACATATGTATTTTATACATAACCTCATATATTATTTTTCTAACTTGTATTTCTGTCACCACGCAAAATCTTCCTTATTATTTTATCAAATTTCATAATTTACCCCTCATTTTAAAGCTTATAGTTTTAGGTTCGGATTACAATTTTAACCAATAATGTTTATTAGCAATTAATACAGTAACTAAAATGTGTTTATGTTTACTTTTCATTTTGGAGTTGGAAAAAAATATTCATAGATCATTACTAAAATATTGCTGAAGCATTTATACCATTATTATTAACTGTAGTGGGTTTGAGGAGGGGGGACCGTTTCCCTCCCGAGGAGATGGACATAACTTAACTACATCATTAACTAGATTTAAGTTACTTCTTCAGAACATAAGTAAAAACTAAACTAGTATGTTGTGGCCATCACGAAATTTTCTTCTTATATCTTTCTTATAATTCTGATCCTTCCCCATGCTTGACAAGGAAGCAATATTCAAGAAAAAAAAAAAAAAAAACCCAAAGTTACACTTGCAATAACTTGACGACCATCCCAATGTCCGAATTATCGCAAAATCAAAGCAAAGAGCGAAAGTTTGAAGTTATTTTAAAAGATTTGCTTGAATTAATTACAAATATTTTATTTGTTAACTAGTGGTTCCCGCACGGCTTCGCCCGTAATAGAAAAATTAAAAGGTCTTTTGATTCGCCTGTATATTTACAAATAACGTATGGTGAGTTTTCTCGCCAATTGACTTGAACCCATGTTACAGTTCCACGTTATGATAATTTCGTATCTTGCCAATTGGCTTGTGCCCATGTTACGGTCCCACGTTATGATAATTTCGAAATTTACTCGTCCGTCTTATGATAATTTTGTTCTTAAAATTGGAATAGAAAAAGAACCACATCGAATTTTCGAAAAATCACTTCGAGGTGCACACGCCCATGCTACAAACTAACTTTGTGCCAAATTTCATGAAAATCGGTAGAACGGTCTAGGCGCTATGCGCGTCACAGAGATCCTGACAGACAGAGATTCGGACAGAAAGATATCCTGATAGACAGAGATCCCGACAGAGAGACTTTCTGCTTTATTACTAGTAAAGACAAACGTAAGATGGCAACAGTCAAAAATTTTAAATCATTTTGAGATAATACAACCAAATTCTAAATAATAGAATACTTCTCCCTTTTTGAGAAAAAGGTTATTCTAACCAAATATAAGTACAAATTAAGTAATTAAATGAACGTGCCACCTTTCTTAGACCTTAAAGTATGCATTTCATTTCAAATATACTTAATTAAAAATAATCTTAAACAGAATAATCCAAAAGTTTATAGTGATGAAGGTTTACGTTGAGTCAAAAAATTAGAATATTCATATTGAAGGGGGGGGGGAGGGGGAACAGCTTCATGAGAAACAATACCAACACTAGAATGTGTCATTTTTTTTCTGGATTCAGTGCTTTAATTCTTTCAGACACGGATTCAACCACATTAATCGTTTCTGACAATTTACATTAATCGTTTCTGACACTGTTTCCATACCCTCTTCAATACGGCAATGAACTCAATTTTGTTAGTGAGCACCCAGTCTTGATCCGCTTTCTTTAAATTTGACGGTAAAACAAATTTTTGTTCGTATTGAGACTGGTATAGTTGCTTGACCAGTTTCCCATGCACCGAAATTCCTCTTTCTGTAAAATCTATGAGTCGATTTAGAGAGATGACATGGAGTAGAATCTTGCTGACAGATAAATTGTGTCACTAAATATGTAAGTGCTGTGCCTCAGATGAAGTATCATGCAGTATTATTGATAAACAGCGGAAGTCACGCATCGTTTTATTTTAAGAGAAATATAATTTCCCAATTCCAGCAGCCTTCATGCATCCACAAACCAAAAAGGATGTGTTAAATTGGAGAGAACGTCTTACAAAAGATTTCTCATACGCTTTTCTTCAACGTCAAACTCGAACACCTTTTTTTGTTCACAGATATTTCAAAAAAAGATTCATCACTGAATATAATACTTTTCCAACCTTGTTGCCCCTGTTTGAGCTTCTCTTTGCTCCAGGAGTCGTGCACGTTTCTGCTTCATGTTTATCTTTGGTCTTCCTTCGTAGATCCGCAATTGCAATTGCAGTTTACGCAACCTTCCAAGTGTAGTTGAAGGGGATAAGATAACTATACATTCTCTCCAAAACTTATGGACGTGAGAAGCATTTTTCAACGATTATTTTGGGGATTTTTTTTTTTTTAATTTGGGTTCATCTCTGCCAGGTGTTACAATTTTTCAACATCGTTTACATCGGTTACTTTTTAGTTGGTCAGTCCTTCAATGTTCCTTTAAAATCTTACATACCATAGATTGTAAAACGTTCATTTGAGTTGAGTTACATAGTTTTTTTCTAACTTCAAAAAATGATACAATATGTAACTTCGTTTTTTTCCTATTTATCATCTTGATAACCCATTTTAAACAATAAAAGGCTTTAAAAAAGGGTAAAATTATTTGGACGCCCAGCTCTATACTTGTGACAAACTATCGGTTAACAGGAATGCAAACATTTTCGCTACTTTTTAAAATTCATATTGAATGAATAAATTATTCTAATTTTTTGACCTATATAAAAAACCTATATATTTTTCCAATGTGTTAATCTTTACATAGTATAAAATGAAGTCTCCAAAAAGCGTTTGTGTGTTTGAACTCGCAAAACTCGAGAACTACCCGGCCGATTTTGCTGAAATTTCACAATTTGTTCCTTTAAGCTCTGAGAATGTTTGCAGGCCAGTTCGAAAATAATTCGATGAATAGTTCTTTTTTTATTCCAATTTAGGCCCATTTTTCACATAAATTCCCGAATATGGGAGTGAAAAATTACTTGCACATATTAATATTATACATATCGTTAGAAAGAGTAGAATTTCTCGCGTGCTACGCAATTTGTTTCAATGCGTAGGCTTACTTACTTAAGGTTAAACTTACTTAAGGCGGGAGTTATTTACATTTTTAGCTCGAATTTGTTTAGGCTTAGCTGAAATTTAGGCACTTCTTTCTTCATTAAATTTATCAATAAAAAGCGAAGGACTTGTCCCACAGTTTTCTTTTTGACAGCATTGGAAAAAGTTGCTTTTTTTACTCCAGATCTACTCGACCTAAGGTCGAAAGTTTAACCCTCTATCTCCATTAGAAAAAAGTTACAAGCGAATTAAATGAAGTTGAAAAATCTGTTCTCTATTCAAGTTTTTAAACATTTTATTTTGTGTTTCCATGGTTACGCTTTTTAAATTCATCTATATCATTTTGTTTTAATTTCTCAAAAGTATTTTAATATCTGTCGTCATTGTTTGGAGGGGAAATTTTGCATGATGGTTTTTTTGAGCGATCACGATTGCTTATTGCTTTCATTTGACCGTCCTTGATGTCTGGTTCCTATTTCAGAATGGACCAAGGGCCTCTGCAGCACCGCCGCACAGTGGGGCGAAATCGCCAAAAAGCGCTTATCAATGTTTTTTTTTCCTATACTTAACCAATTGAGGATTAATAAATTTGCACAAGCCTACCTCTTAGGCAATCAGAACTGGAATTTTAGAGCCCTTCGTCCACTACAAAGCTGAAGGGAGCCTTTAGAAAGTTGAAGAACCATGAGTGCGGGAATTTACAAAAATTGCTTTTAAGCAGTCTGTAATTTTTTTTTCCTATTAAAGGCGGGTATGTTTAATTTCTCTCGTGTCCAACGATAGTAATAGGACCAAAAAAATGAGAATTCTCGAACCAAAAATCGGTTTTGATCATCACCAAAAACTTCGGAATTCAAAGTTATTTTTTTCAAAACATTCTACAAAAAAATGTCCTTTTATATCCTTTTAGAAATTAATATTAATTAGTCATAAATGATCTGTAGAAAGACGCTGAAAAAAAAATAGCTGAGTAAACCTGCGAACTTTGAACCCTGAGCTCAAGCAAATCGAGAAAAATTCATTATAACATGCCTGTGTAAACAAACAAGCGAGAGAGGTTTAAAAACACTTTTAAGCGCTTTTTGGCGTTTTCGCCCCACTGCGCCGTCTACCGGAGGTCTCCTCTGGTCCTAGCCTCCACTAGCAGCACTGTGCACCGGAATCCCCTTCTCCTAGGCGGTGGCGTCCATGTCCTGCATACACACACTCCTACATACACACACGTCTACACACAAACAAGTCCTTACACACATACACACACGTAACCGCCCAGGAGGAGTGGCAGGCTTGGGAGGACATGAGCCGTTTCTAGAAACACTTCTCCAATGAGTGACAGCCTCCAATGAGTAGGATCCTGTCGCAACTCGTGATTGCCGACAGGATCCTACTCATTGGAGGCACTTCTGCCGACGCACATTTTTTTTTTCTTTTAAAGTCTTTAAATACATTTTGACGTGGTTATAGCAGTTTCAGTTGTGACTGCATATGCGCTTTCTGTTGCGACGCAAGCAGTCGTTGCAGGGAAGTTTTGAGAAAAAGTTGATACTAGTTCTTGCCCAAGTTTTTCATTTTTATCGTTCTGATGTTCTAAAATTAATTTTATCGTGTAGAGGTCGAATGGAAATATTCGCACATCTCTGTGGTTTCATGATTATCTGCTCCTCCTCTAAATGGCCGAAAATTTGCCACCGCCATAAACTTTTCCACAAAGAGGTTTCAGTGTGGTGCGAAGAGAAGGGACGGGGGTAATCTTCCAGTGTTCTTGGTATCAAGTTATATTGCAAATCCTAATATGTCAGTATATATGCATGAGAGGACTGTTCTGACAAAACTACCCTTTCTGGATGAAATCTCGGTGGCACTAGAACTGGGGATCATAACAAACCATTTGGAGGAGTTATTACACACGAAACCAAGTGCTGCATACAGTGGTTTCCAAAACTAAAGGGAAAATGATGAAAAATGTAAAACTTTACACATTGAGTTTAATGCACGAACTACTGTATAAGTAGAGTATAAAATTACATGGAAATATAATAACAAAAACTTATGGAGCTTTAAATAATCGAACAGAGATAAAGTTATTAAAGTGAATGATTGATTCAGCTTGATGCAAAAAAGTGCATTCAGTATAGATGATAACCTCTAGAAGGTAGACACCGTTTTGTAGAGAGATCTATGACAACTGTCAGTCATGTGATCTATGATATATGAGCACCGTGGGAAGCGAAAACCACTGCTCTTGAAAAATATCGGGGTCTCATGACTAACTAAGCTTCTTTTACATGAATTCTTATGAAAAGGGAATTATGACTTCGAGTATTTCATGGAATATTATTATTTTATGTGTGCAAAGATTATTTTAAATATGAGTGCGTTTGAAATGATTTAGAAGTTACTACGTCTTCAAAAACAAAACCAATAATAGATGGAAAGCCCAGTGGAATGGGACAGCTGCATTTATGCCGGCATAAAATTGTAAAAAATATTTATTAGCTTGTCCAGTAGATGCAACAGATTAGAATTAAGCTGATATGTCTACTGGATAAGCTAAATATTACCCCCACCCCACGCCTTTAAAAACAAAAAAAAAATATTTCGTATAGATGCAGTTATCCCACTATTGCCACCCACAACCTCCTTCCTCCTGATCCCCCCCCCCGCCCCATAATTATTTTCGTAGTAGCTTAGAATTTGCCTGTATGCGAGTAGTTTTTATGTCATCCATTCATTTTTCTGAATTGAAACTTTTTTTTTCTAACAGGATGCTACTACAACTTGCGTTCTAATAAGAAGCAGAAATATGAAGAACAAAGCTCATCATCATCGCAAGAACCTAAGGATGCATACTCATCAGAACTCGATTTGATATTGCAAACGATTTTTGAAGCATAGAAAACAAAACAAGAGTGAACGTTCTTTCCGAGTTCTTTCAGATTTATATTTGTTAAGGTGAATTGGAGAACGTCGACTTTTGCTGGTGATTCACCAGAAATAAGGCCCCTATAGTGGAGGAGCCGATGCATCCGCCATTTTGGAGCAAACTTGATCCAATGCTTCGTAGCGATAGCATTGCTGCTGATGCTTACATTTTTTTAGCATTTATTAAATTGAGTCAAATAGGTGGTTGTTCGGCTGTTAATTGAGCAAACAACTCCAAAAAAGGATTTTAGCTCTTCAGATTTCCAGCAGATGCAGAAAAAAAAAGGAAATGGATAATTAATAACCCGCAAAGTGACTGGCAGCCTGGAAACGACTCCAATAAAGGTAGCTTTCCCTGTTGCACGCTTGCTCCAAAATGGCGGATGCGTCAGCCTAACCAGAAATATTCGGTATTCTGCCGATGTCTTTGGTATGTGAATGTTGATATAGAAGTAAACTCCCGATTTTCGGCGGTCGAAATATTCGCGGTTCGGATCATCCGGGTGTCATTTCATTTTTTTTTAACTTATGGTCTGTTATTGTTTGCTTTTAGATGTTACATATATTTTTTCTGATTAATGTTAGTTGATGTAATGTAGCAATGTTCTTAGTTACAAACACTGAGAAGAGATGAATTGAAGGGAGTGAAACCTTTCATTCGTGAAGCGAAGACCGTAAGTCAAGTGATAGATTTTAAAGCAAAGCATTGGGAGAAATCAGGCTTCTTTCGCTAGTGTCATCAGGTCGTTGTTGCATCACCTGACTTGGGATCTTTTGCCCCAACTTCAGCTAATAATTGGACTAGGTCCCTCCATTTACTTATTCCTGCTCTAAGGTTATTTCTTAAATGTATGTGCGAGTGTTATTTGTATTTTTGAGCAATCACGATTGCTTATTGCTTTCATTTGACTGTTTTGATGTCCTATCATTTTATTTTCGCGCCAGCACCCTCTGCAGCACCACCGTCGACCGGCCGCCTCACGATGCTGCTCCTATAGCGAAAACCGTCTCCAGGTTGCATCCATGTCCTACACTTACACACACTCAAACCCATACATACACCTACACACACATACACATATGCATACAGAGACCTACACATGCACACACACCTACACACAACTACCCACACACTCATACCTGCACACAGACACAAACACACATGCCTACACACAGACACATACCCCCTACACACAAACACACATACCTCCCGCACACATACATAAACACGCACGCCCTACATACACATTTTACTCGTGATTGCGAAAAACATAATTTGAATTCAAGAGGACAAAATTCAAATTAATTTATCTTTTTTTTTTAGTTATTGCATACACTAAGTATAGTTTTTTACCAGTTACCTATCAAGTATGAAAGGGACCTCTGGCCCTCAAACTATGAAGGACTGCGTGCCAGGAGCCTTGCCTTCAGAAGAGAACACAATAGATGGTGGTGCCATCTATGGACAGTTCAAGAATTTAGAACCAGGCCAGGGGCCGAATAACTTTCTGGTCTGGCACCCCCAGAGGTATCGTTTCACTTGGAGGACATTGTGACCACGAGCATATTTAACGTCGCACAGTCACCATTAATGACGACGGTGGATCTTCGACCAGCGAGGATTGAACCCGAGACCCTCCGGCCCCAAGTTCAATGCCTTGCCAATCAGGCCACCACAGCCCTTTTTTACCAGTTATTTGGATTATCTGCGGTTTTCGCCTATCCGCGGTTACCGTGTCAGCCTATTCCCCGGATAATCGGTAGTTTACTATATTCACCGGTTAATGTTGACATTTACCAGATTTCGAACTTTTACAATAACATGTATGCTACAATCATAATCAACGCTAGTCTGTATAAGATCAATGCTCTTTAAGAAATTCTACTTAAAAAAAAAAAAATTAATGAATTTGAAGAAAAAAGTCTTATTTCGGTGTCAGTCAGTAAAAATCGGTTGCAAAAATGACGTTGTTCAAACAACAAAGAAACTGCAAATGCAAATGAAAGTAATGTGATTTAAGAAGCTGTTACTACGGAATGCTTCCCTATGGACCGTACTAGCAGAATTTTTTTCATCAGTCTGAGTCGCAGGTTTACAAAATCCCAAAACAGTCTGTAAGACAAATCGCATGATATCACTCGTAACAGTTGTTGTAAAAAATCAACATGAAATGCTTGATAATAAAATGCTAAATTTGTGCAAAATGTAGGCTAAAAACCTTTTAAAAAAAGGGGGGGGGGGACTGAGGCGCAGGTAGCTTCTGGAGCAAGTGCGTTTGACCTCTCAGTCACTACGGACTTCATTATAGATTTAGGAGAATTTTCTTTCTTTTTTTCACTTTTGTTTTTCTGCTCCATTCTAAACTGTATTTTTTCACTTTTAATTTGGTCAATTCGAGCAGAAAATGAAAAAAAAAAAAATCTTTCCAATTCAATGCTTAAGAATCTGCCACGGGTGTCGTAGCGTCACGCTGTTTCTAACATCAGAGTGAAAATAATTAATACTTTGGGCAAAAGAGATCTGGAACTTTTTATGCACCGGTTTTCAGAACTAGCTACAAAAGAGAAACTTCAAACATCAAAACGCGCAGCAGTCACAAATGAGTGAATAGAGGAAAAATGATGTTATTACAGTTTAGGTATGGCCACCATTTAGAGAGGCAGTATAGTATGGTGCAACCGAAGAGTTAAGTTTGAAATCATCTCGTTACAATGTTGGTCAGGCACAGGCATGAGTTTCAGTAGAGATGAGTGACTAGGGGCGTGCGCAGAGCTTCAGTAATGGGGGAACCACTATATCAGGGAACCTCTGGGGGGAGGGGTAGATAACCCCTGGTAAAGAAGGGCTGAGCCATGACGAGGTCAAAAAATTACGTGACTGTTTGAAACTTGTGGCTTCTGAATTTTTTTAAAAGCATCCTAAATATAAAGAGAGGTTTTAGCTTCTGGTTTAAAATCAGTCAAAATTAGGTCTGAGCATTGGAAATATGAAACTAATCATTAGTATAATATTCACTCAGAAAAAGGTGGTCCGAGGGCTTCTCTCCCGAGAATTTTTCGAAATTGCAGTCTTAAAAATGCATTTTAGACTATCTTTGGCAATGTTAGAGGGGAAAAGGTTCAGGGACACTTCCTCCGTCCATTTTTCGAACTTTTAAAAATGTATTTGAGGCAGTGAGAAGCAAAGGGATGTGAGTGGACGTTTTCAAGTTTCGAGTAAAACGCGTTTAAAGTTGCGGTCTTTTCATTGAAAAGTTTTTCTTAATTATGCTGTTTAGCAACACCCACCACCAGAGCTATAGTACCATCTCTTGCATTGAAACAGAGGAGAAGTTCTCCTACCATTTGTACTGATTATCTCTAAATTTTTAAATTATCTCCAAATTTGCTTCTCATTGCCTCATCTGCTGCCTCCAATTTTGTTGAAAAATGGGGAGTTAAAGGGCTCTCCCCCAGAAATTGCTCGAAATTGTAGTTCATACAATGTAATTTTAGACGATCTTTGATAATGTGGGGACGAGAGATTCGGGGGACCTCTCTCGTAAAGTCTTCGAAATTTATCGAAGAATTTAAAACAAAGTCTGAGACGATCTTCATTCTTCAAGAATACTGGCGAAAGGGGTATGCTCTCCCGGAAATGTTCTAGTACAGTAAAAATAGGGTTGGACCCAAACATCCAAAAAAAAAAAAAAGTTGAAACCTGTTGCAAATTGTTTATTACCCTCCCAATAAGAACAGGTAAAAGGTCCCATCCCATTGTGCGTTGGGTTTCGGAATCGGGGGCATATGAAAATTGCAATTTTGGGTATTTTTTCGGAATTTTTAGAGTAAATTTCAAGAGGGAATATTATGTCATACTAAATTTAAAAGCATTAAAATAAAGGTGTTTACCCCCCATGAGGAATGAAACAACCCACCAATGCTGCCGAGCCCCCCTATCCCCGTAAAACAAAGCAGTAACCCTCCCCCTCCATACATTTCAAGTGGAAATATTATTTTATGCAAAGTTAGAGTTAGAAATCAAGTGTGCCCATCTTCCAAGTGCGATGGCGCACCCCCTCCCTCTCCGACAGAGCTGAATAACTTGATCGGCAGAGCGTTCGACTGGTAACCAGGAGAAAGCGTGTTCGGGCCCACGTCCGGACAATCTGCATCAATAAATTAGAGAAATATCGCACCTTACATGAACACTTAATAAAATGAATAACAAATATGAAGGAATAGAATAAATGAGAAGGAAACGTGTATTGAAATAGATTCTTCTAATCAGTTTTTGACTCTTTGTACAAATAAAAAAATTACTACCTCAATTTGAAGGGTAAACTACATTTTTTTTCTTCTTTTTGTAAAAAACAAATAGCCTATCACATTTTTACTACATTCGAAAAGCTACGCTTAAAAAAGAGCTTAGTTCAAATTATTTTGTATTTTAACCGTGCTGTTAAATGAACACGTGCTGCCATCTAAGTTATAACGGTTCAAGCAGCCTGCGGTAACAAATTGTAAAATTTTTCAAAAATAAGAACATTTTTCTTCAATATCTTATCTTATATATTATTTCCCTCTCATTTTAAAACTTATCAGGCCGGCTAAAGACGAAAAATAGATTTACAAAAATCAAGGTCGAAAAATCAAATTTTCAAAAACGCACAAAGTTCTAATACAATTTTCCAATTTTTTACGTCGCTTTCGGCAAGAAAAAAAAAATAATAAAATTAACTTGTGTGTATGTGTTTTTTTTTTTTTTTTTTTTTTTTTTTTTCTTTTAATAAAGCTTAAAAGCACTGGACTTAGTTGTTCGGTTAAATTGATATTTTTTTTTTTTTTTCGGTAGAGCGTTCGGCTGTAAACTAACTGAACTTCGGGTAAGCTCGAGCTGTCCGAGAAAATAGTAAATTTAGATTAATATTACACATTACATGTACTCATAACATACAGCAGCTAACACACGTAACAAAATAAATGCAATGGGAATGCTACTTGATGTTTCGACTTCTTTATGCAGGCTACAGTTATCAGTCGGATAAGTTGACTGCTAATAGAAGGGTGTTCTTCCTTTTTTTTTAAAGCTTTGACTCCATCCAGACCACTAAGCATAATGTAAGCATAAAAAAGTATTAGATTTATCTCAAGGGAATCCTTTTTGTGCAGAAAAACATTTTCATTGTATGCTGAAATGTAGATTTTTCTAATAGCAGTGTTCGACCTTTTGTACAAATGAAAAAATACTACGCCAAATTGAAAATACGAGTTTCACCCATTAAACCTTTACTTTTTTATTCGCGCGAATAAGATATAAGGCATTAAAATTATTATAAACTTCATTAGTAAGAAATCATTTTCTACTCCTCTGCTTTCAGCTGAAAAAAAATACAATTTGTCTACGTTCGAAAAATTACACTTAACAAGAAGTTCCGTCTAGAACTAAACGAGCCTACTTTCCCGTATACCCATACTACTTTCTAGTACCTGACCAATATTCTCAAAAATAGCTAAATAGTCCGGTCAATAGAAATAACAAAAAATTCCGGGAAAACTAAATTTTTGTAGAGACCTTGGGTTTAGCATTACAAATAAAGTGCCAAAAGTCCCCGTCGATCCCATGACATGGGTAGAAGTGACCGACTTGTCACATATAGGACATTTTCCACAAAAAATATAGGACACATTATATGAATAATTTTGTTATGAAAAAAGAAATACATATCATATATTATTTAGTTATTCTTATCAATGATTTCGTTTAAAAAAAATTTCAAACAAAATTATAACTTACATCTGAAATGACTTTCCTGTAGTTGAAAGAAATATTTTTGAAAAAAGTGTACTTTACAGACTAAATAACGAAACAAAATTTGAACAAAGATAAATTTTTATTTTTTCTTTCCCACTTATGACCCAAGTACTAATTCGACTGCTCTTTGATTTTATATCTAAACTGAACCCTTTACCACTTGTATTAAGAACAAACAGAGCTTGAGAAGGATCCTTCTGACGTTTTTCAGAGTTCTCTTTATGCTTAAATGTTTTAGCATGCAGCCTCAATTGCGAAAATCCACTACTGCTAATGGGCACTGAATAGTTACAAAAATGGCAAAAAGCGGTAAAATCTTTTCCTTTAGTGCACCATGCACCAAAATTTGTGCAATTAATGTCCTCTTGATTCAACCACTCCACACGAAATTTTGTTGAGCGATGCAATTTCGCCATTACAATTCCGCTTATTACCACAAACTACGTTTTAACATCATAAGGAACTAACATTCCACAATCCCAAAATTTCACAAAAAAAAATTTAAAAGAAAATTAATTTGAATTCTGAAATTTTGAATTCAAATTATGTTTTTCGCAATCACGAACTGAGACAGCTCATTGAAGTTATTGTTTCTAGGAACAGCTCCTGTCCCCCCCCCCCTCCCAAGCCTGCCTCTCCTCCTGGGGGGTTACGTGTGCATAGTTGTGTAAGTGTGTAGGCTTGTGTGTGTGCGTAGACCTGTGTGTATGCACGTAGGCATGTGTGAGTGTATGTGTGTGTGCGTTCGTGTATGTAGGACATGGACGCCTCCGACCAGGAGAAGCGGATAGCTCAGGACCGGAGCAGCCGCGCCGCCTGCAGAGGACGGTGGGCGGTGGTGCTGCAGAGGCTTCTGGTCCAAGCTGAAAAAGGCACGGACCTCAAAAACGGTCAAATGAGAACAATAAGCAATCGTGATTGCTCAAAAAAAGATTGCAAAAAGATTATAACATTCCGATCAGAAAATGCACTGAACACAACACATACCAATATACCAACGAAAACCATGATGGAAAACAAAACAAATGGCTGTTACCCTCCCCCCCCCCTTCCAAACGCAAAATTCTAAAACCAACTTCAGATTTAGTTCTCGAAACTCCACCCACTATAGAGTGACGTCACATTGCTGTAGCCAATGAGTGAAGATGCCTGTCGTAGGATTCAGTCAGTTTGAGTTTAATTTGAAATTCGTTTGAGCACATATTTTCAACGAAAAATCCGATGTCAGAAAGTTTATTTGCTGTTCCTTTCAAAAGATATATTGGGTAGAAAACGGGAATATAGGACAATTTTGATGCTTTTTTTGAAAATATAGGACTTTTTCGACCCCTGTATCTTGAGAAACTTTGATTTCTTCGCTTTTCTCTCGAAAGCGAGAGTTCTCGCACAATATATTGCATAAAAAAGCACTCCATGGAATTGTAGCAATTCACAAAGCAATAGAAATTATTTCAGAGCGATAAACTCGTGGTTAACATAAAACAACTTAGCACGGTCATGGTCGGCTCCAACGTGAAATACCTAATACAGTAAACAATTATGTGCGCATGCGTACTAATGTAACTGAACTCCAATAGCAAAATGTAGTGAATGAATCTATTTTCAGTATGAATTTCAAATTACATTGGAGGATCGGCAAAACATACCACGCAATTTATAGGACAATGTGGGTGTTAAATCATATTAATAATAGTAATAATAACTAACTGATCAAATAAAATTCAGCTGGTTAATAATTATATTTCATGACCTCGTTAATGATACATGTTAGAAAGGGGGGACCTCGTTGATAAAGTCTTGAATTTTGTAGGACAAATATTTTTTCGGCTAATATCAATCATTATTTTGAGAATTAAAAAAGTAGTAACCAGTTAGTAATAAATTTTTTATTATCATCAAATCAACATTTTATATACCTGCTCCTCCTCTTAGTTACCACAATCGAGCATTTTTGCAATGAAACTGTTGGGCGTCTCATTGAAACGAAACTGCTCACGAAGATTCAACTTGATAGTCTTACTAATATTATATATGCGAAAGTTTGTCTGTATGGATGGATGTATGGATGGATGTATGGATGTTTGTTACTCTTTCACGCAAAAACTACTGAACGGATTTTGATGAAACTTTACAATAATATAGCTTATGCATCAGAATAACACATAGGGTAGTTTTCGTCCTGTTATGGGGGGCAAAACCCCCTTAGGGGGGCAATAAAACACAATTTTTGTATAAATTCTCTAATATTGGGATGAAAAAATACTTGCACATATTTACATTATATGTCCATCGAAAGCTCTGATTTTTCTGCTGAAGATAGCACCTGTTCGAAATTTCTAAGTAGAATAAAAAACGAGTTATGAGCTTTTTAGATCCATGCTCGAAGGCTTTTCTCAACTCAATACAGTATTTAGTGTATTATCTCAACTCCCTATCGATAGCGACAATTGTTGTATTGTTGACTTTCTTTGCTTTTCGTGATTGTTCAAGGCTTTTCTCAAGTCAAATCTTGAAGTAAGATTTTTGCACAAGATTGGCAAATAATACATGATTTGGCTAATGATTTTCCATTTAAACGGAACTTTAATGTAATTAATGGTTTTTATTATTATTTATGCTGATTGAACACTTACTCATTATCCAAACAACCAGCAGATCGCCAAAATTTTTTCAGAAAGATTTCCGTAGCTGATGCATTTGGCAGTTTTTTCAACGTTGCTGTTTTTGAAGCCGAAGACTACGTCATAATGTTTCTCAGCTTTCACCATGTAAACAAAATATCGCCAATCAAAGAATTTTCAAAAGACTTTTTTTACTGTGTTAAATAATCCAGCAACTAAATTAGGCAAATCCATAAACAGCACAAAAACTTCCATTAATTTTCCTTTTGGCACAATTTCAAAAAATCACCAAATTGTATTACTTATTTTGGTAACATTTCGGATGAAACTGTTTAGCGCCATTTTATGGTGACCAAAAATATCTCAGCGTCTGGCGACGATATCTCTGTAACGAAAATTAATATCATATCGTTTTACAAAGTAAGGAAAGAATGGGGGAGCATAATCGAAGGTACCCCGAAACGACCTTCGCAAATTCGGTAAAATCGCACCAAGAGCCACAATGATTGAAATTTCCCGAAATAACTAAAGCAAGTATAAGGGGATTACGAGAGCAGCTACTTTTTTTTAATCACTTCGCACTTCATTAGCCATACAGAGAAGGTTTTAGACTCCATGTTAAAAAAAAGTATCAACTGATTAATCTTTTTAAATATGAGAAGATTATTTTGATGTTTTTTAAATTTGTATATGCTTAAATATAGTGCTTTCGTTTCTAAATCAATACTACTTTGTTCTTTATACTTATTGCTATTTTAGTTTTATGGGTAAGGAAGAAACTCGATTTTTAATCACGTCAAAAAGATGTGTTTTAAATTCTTTCACTTAAAACAGAAAACAAAAGCAAGTAACGATTTTTTCTAATAATTATTACTGACCCAGGCAACGCCGGGTATTTTTGCTATCTTACTAATATTATATATGCGAAAGTTTGTCTGTATGGATGGATGTATGGATGTATGGATGGATGTATGGATGTTTGTTACTCTTTCACGCAAAAACTACTGAACGGATTTTGATGAAACTTTACAATAATATAGCTTATGCATCAGAATAACACATAGGGTAGTTTTCGTCCTGTTATGGGGGGCAAAACCCCCTTAGGGGGGCAATAAAACACAATTTTTGTATAAATTCTCTAATATTGGGATGAAAAAATACTTGCACATATTTACATTATATGTCCATCGAAAGCTCTGATTTTTCTGCTGAAGATAGCACCTGTTCGAAATTTCTAAGTAGAATAAAAAACGAGTTATGAGCTTTTTAGATCCATGCTCGAAGGCTTTTCTCAACTCAATACAGTATTTAGTGTATTATCTCAACTCCCTATCGATAGCGACAATTGTTGTATTGTTGACTTTCTTTGCTTTTCGTGATTGTTCAAGGCTTTTCTCAAGTCAAATCTTGAAGTAAGATTTTTGCACAAGATTGGCAAATAATACATGATTTGGCTAATGATTTTCCATTTAAACGGAACTTTAATGTAATTAATGGTTTTTATTATTATTTATGCTGATTGAACACTTACTCATTATCCAAACAACCAGCAGATCGCCAAAATTTTTTCAGAAAGATTTCCGTAGCTGATGCATTTGGCAGTTTTTTCAACGTTGCTGTTTTTGAAGCCGAAGACTACGTCATAATGTTTCTCAGCTTTCACCATGTAAACAAAATATCGCCAATCAAAGAATTTTCAAAAGACTTTTTTTACTGTGTTAAATAATCCAGCAACTAAATTAGGCAAATCCATAAACAGCACAAAAACTTCCATTAATTTTCCTTTTGGCACAATTTCAAAAAATCACCAAATTGTATTACTTATTTTGGTAACATTTCGGATGAAACTGTTTAGCGCCATTTTATGGTGACCAAAAATATCTCAGCGTCTGGCGACGATATCTCTGTAACGAAAATTAATATCATATCGTTTTACAAAGTAAGGAAAGAATGGGGGAGCATAATCGAAGGTACCCCGAAACGACTTTCGCAAATTCGGTAAAATCGCACCAAGAGCCACAATGATTGAAATTTCCCGAAATAACTAAAGCAAGTATAAGGGGATTACGAGAGCAGCTACTTTTTTTTAATCACTTCGCACTTCATTAGCCATACAGAGAAGGTTTTAGACTCCATGTTAAAAAAAAGTATCAACTGATTAATCTTTTTAAATATGAGAAGATTATTTTGATGTTTTTTAAATTTGTATATGCTTAAATATAGTGCTTTCGTTTCTAAATCAATACTACTTTGTTCTTTATACTTATTGCTATTTTAGTTTTATGGGTAAGGAAGAAACTCGATTTTTAATCACGTCAAAAAGATGTGTTTTAAATTCTTTCACTTAAAACAGAAAACAAAAGCAAGTAACGATTTTTTCTAATAATTATTACTGACCCAGGCAACGCCGGGTATTTTTGCTAGTAATTTTATATTTGGGATTTGTGCAACAACTTAGGAGTGTAGGACCAGAAAAGCATACCATGCAATTTGTAGGACAATGTGTCTTAAATTATATAAATATTCACTAACTGACCAAAAACAGTTCAGATGGTTAGTAATTATATTTCATGTCTTCGTAAATAGTACATGTTGCAAAAGTGGGACATCTTTGATCAAATCGTGCCTTTTGTAGGACAATTTTTTTCGAATAATTTAGACAATTATGAGAATTATAGAAAAAAAAACAGTTAGTTATAAATATTTGATAACCGCCAAATCAACAAACTATGTCCTCATTACCCCTGTTAGCTACCTATCGACAAAATGAAGCTACTAACGGAAAGTGAAGGATCCCGGTCTATGTTACATGACTAAAAGAAACTATTTAAGACGTCAATACGAAATATAGTTCAAAGTACATTCAAATTGGTGAGACTGCTCAAATTGAAAGACTTAAACAAAATATTGAATTGAATATTTAAAACCTTTTCGTTGCGAAGCACTTTTGTCATGCATTGAGCTATACCATTTGCACACCCTCCAGGAAAATTTTGAATTGGAGAAATAATAGGGAAGTATTCGATTTTCTAATTTTATTTTTATTTGATAGAGTAACATACATGAACATCATCTGCGAAAAAATTTTTACGATACGACTAATACTTTTTTTTTAAATAATTTTTTAAAGTTCACGCGCGAGTGACGTCATTTGCTTGTAAGTCCTTTGACTGACGTCACTGCCGCGCTGCGAGGCGGCGGGGTTGGCTAGGACAAAGAAGTGCTTGGCGATCTTTGGGGGAAGGCGCGGGAAAACAAGAGCCTTCTAACAGCAGCGCGCATAAAAGGCTAGTGAAAATCCTTTGCTGTCTGTAGGGTTTAATGCATTCTGCGATTGTTTTTAATTTGATTTTCTTTGTCATGGCTAGTAGAATAAATTACAAGTATTGCTTCGTTCCTGGATGCGTATCTACATCTAAAAAAACTCCTCACAAGCGATTTGCATTTGTTATTGTTCCGTCCCATCAGGATCTTCGAAAGAAGTGTTTTCAAGTGTGTTTATTAATTAAAATTTGAAAATGAAAATTTGCACTTCATTTTAATTAAAAACTATGTCAAGTGAGAAATACAGTTTGAAATATATGTTCACAACTGTTCATAAATAAATGTTTAATAAGCATATGAGATATTTTTAAAAAAATGCAAGTAAACCAAGGAATTTAAACCCTGCACAATAAACTTAAATAGAAAGTAATAGATGCATTACTATTTCCATTTTGATAACAATGCAAAAACTATTAATACTTTCTTTTTAACATTCAAACTATCTTCAAATTTTAACTATTACAAATTGATAATTTAAAAATACATTTTCAGTTTATCACCAGAAGCGTTTCTATACATACAAGACCTTTCTCACCTGCAAAAAGGTACTTATTTTATGAAATGAACACCATTTTCAAATTTATTATTTTTATCAAAAGAGCAAAAAAATATATTTTTCCTTTTTTTGCTAAGTTGCACAAAAACTCAAGGATAATTAACATGTATTAGTGGATTTAAAACAATTTTCCACAAAAAAAAGCAGATCAACTTTTATTGCCAACAAAGCGAAAAATTTTCATGCAAAAACTGCTCTAAAACTTAGTACTGGAATCACTTGCAGTAGGGTTGTTACAAAATGCGCGCCTCATTAAAAGCCGCCAAGTGAGAACTGGAATAGCGCTCTTACATTGTAATTTATATATTCAGATAAAAAAACCATCGACACACAAATGGAAATGATCAATCTTGATAAGGGAAACTAATGCGAATAATATGAACTGCAAACATAGACGGATATGTACGTACAATTTTAAAGAATAACAATGGTGAAACTTTGTTGTCTCACTCCCCGTACTTCTAGGACATTAAATATCTCGTCCTTTCGAAAAAAGTCAAACACCATGAATGACTTTACTTAAGGAAGGTTATTGGATTAACCTTTCGTGAATCCTAGCCCCATGATGGAAAAAATGCTGGTTAAATGCTTTAAAAAGGCTGAAAAAGACAGTGCTATTCACCTCCTGGTAGGCGCAACACGGCATGGAAATAAAGCTCTGATCGGAACAGGGAAATGACGTCAGCTGCTGACGTTTTAGGCCACACCTCTTTTTTGCGCATCGCTCTTTAAAAAATTCATAAAAAATCAATCGTTGGTTTTAAAAATCCGGCCATGGTGAATTTTTGTGTTTTGTAAGCCTGTCAACATTGTGCAATAGTTAAAATTGGAATATTTGATAGGTTGATACTTCCCTATTGTATTTATTATATTTTGAAATGTTTGTTTTTCCGATTCTTTGCAATCCCTCCCCCCCCCAAGAATATATCGATATTTGGAGAGCGATATATCGCGGTATTAAAATTCTGATCTCGCCCAGTTCTAGTAAACAGGCGTTGATTCAATTCTGGCGCCCCCCCCCCAATAGTTTACCCTACATAATTTCACCCCTCATTTTAAAAATCTCGGGCCCGGGACAACAGGTGTACCTTGTCCCTGCTGTGCACGGATTGTACAAAATATTTTGCTAATTATAAGAGGATTAAAGTATGGGTCATTCTTCAAAAAGTAATTTTTCTCTCACACGCCTTTTACAGTAAAAACAATTCATTTAACAATGATTTTTAATTTCAAAAATATTTAAACCTGCCAGCTTTATAATAATTTTTATTTAGCATATTTTTGATTCATAACATGTAAATTCTCATCTCCATGGATGTCACACCTAGGGTCCCTATATAGAAGCTACGCTTCAGAGTCGCGCAATACGCGACCCTCCGCTCATTGGTCGAAGCCTCCAGCTTACCCCCGCAGGCGATAAAGATTTTCCTCCCGTAGACTTAACATGGAGCGTCCGAGAAGCTATCAAAAATTCGCAGAATCCGATGAAATACAGCACCGAACAACTCTTTTGCTATTTGTTTTCAATATATGGATGTTTAATCTATATGCATGTGCAGTTTTTTTCTGGAAAAATCCCTTTATTTTTAAATCTTATTTTTTATGTTCCGGTAGTGAAGCATCCATACTGTTTTTACTTATTTTTTGCTCAATATTAGAGACGTACCGAGTACTCGGTAACTACTCGGTACTCTGCCAACTCGGCCAATTTGCCGAGTACTCGGTACTCGGCCAAATTCTGATCAGATACTCTGCCAATGCCGAGTAGTTGCAAAAAATTGAATATTGTCCAAGACATACTAAAATTTATTTAAAAAAAAGAGCAAGCATTATATTCTGCAATCATTTATAATTAAAATTTAAATTTTGAAAATAATGAAGTTTGTAATGCTTTAATGGAATAAATCTTTATTTTAATGTCCCCAAAGTTAATAAAACTTGTTTATTAAAAATTATGCAAAAAATGTAAGTATAGAAAATATGGAATTTTTATATTAAAAATGGTCTTTTGCTACAAACAAAAATTAGTTATAAAAAATATAAAAATACCTTTGCTTAAAAAATTAAAATAAATAAAACAACGTTAAAAGCACAGTGCAGGAACACTGCAGACACGTGTTTTGCCGTTACAAAGAATTCCTTTTTCAATGCACAAAATGGGAGCTCGTGGATTTAAGGCTGCTCTTCAGTGAGGGAAAACATTGAAGTTAGGGTGTAAATGACTTTCTTCCTTGAACGACGGGAGTGAACCTGAATCAAGTGATTGACACTTCAACAGCCAATGGAGTGGACGGTAACCGATGTAAGGCAGGAACACGTGACCTGTCACAGCTGTCATTGTTCTGGAGGGAAAGGAACCCTTAAATGACCCCCGTCGTGAAGAGCAATCAGGGAAATTAGCTGGCGACCAAAACCTCACTTGAACAGTACCGACGCGAAGGTTGAACAGAACAGAAAATAAAGTCAGTACCAAAGGGTCTGCGGTAATTTTTGAAACAAAGTTTCTTTTTTTTTTTTGGATATGCGTTCCCAGATTTTATATTCATGAAAAATTGATGAATGAAATGAAAATTTATCATAAATTGAACAGGAAAAACGATTGTCTTATTTTTTTTAAAAACGATGTTCTCAATTACCACGTCCGAATCTTATTTCGTTCATAAAGCTAATTCGTTTCTTGTCTGAAGTTTAATTAAAGAATGCAATTTTTTGCGTTAGGATAGGATTATATATATATATATATATATATATATATATATATATAAAAGGGAAAACATAAGAGGTATAAGCTTAGTGTAAAACTGTGGTGTAGTCCCGGAAAAAAAGGGTGAGGGGTGAGGAGGGATGATTACATATCGGTTATCGGATATTTACAGTCAAGAGGTGGAACGATGCTGATTTTATTTTTAATTATTGGGAGGACGGCAGAAATGGCGTAATCAGAAAACAATTTCTGATCAGGATATGGTTACATTTCAAAGAGGGGGGGGGGGGATCCCGCTATTTTTAGTATATATATATATATATATATATATATATATATATATGTGGTCGAAAAAGGAATACTTCTGCAATTCGATGGAGGATATGCAACGCTGAACTGACATTTTTGTTAATTAATCAATTAATATTTTAGATATTTATTTATATTTTTCCGGTGA
This sequence comes from Uloborus diversus, assembly GCF_026930045.1. Classification (NCBI taxonomy): domain Eukaryota; kingdom Metazoa; phylum Arthropoda; class Arachnida; order Araneae; family Uloboridae; genus Uloborus; species Uloborus diversus. The sequence continues at coordinate 7,140,461 of NC_072734.1, forward strand.
TTCATCATGCGCAGGGCTGCATTTGTTTACTATCAGTAAACAAATCATCCCGCAAAAACATAGATAATCAGCATGGTGACTAGAGCAGCATACACAAGACTAAATGATTAATATACTTCTTAAAATTGAAACTCTTTTTCAAAAATAATAATAATAATAATAATAATAATGATAATATTAATAATATTAATATTTTACGCATCAGACGAAAAGTGCAACAGGCTATAATAATAAGTAGTTGGTAAATCTTTTATTGAAGTGTATTTTCGAAGCACGCAGTTACATGATGTTTGAGAACAGGGGCGGCAAATAGGGGGGTCAAGAGGGGGCGGTCGCACCCCCAAATTTTTTAAGCAGAATGATAGAAAATGGGTGAATTCAATTTATGTAAGTCGGAAATCAATGTTCATTAAAAAAAATCTCGCTGGTTCTCAGTAAGTATTTGATGAAGCTCGACACATTCCCAGACTAGAAAAAGTGTTTTTCGTTATTTGGATGATAACTTAGAAATTCAAGAAGTATTTTTCGGCCTTTTCTCGGCTAAATATTTCATACTTGTGTGCCCAGTGTAACGATGGTATGTCCAATATGAGAGGCTCGTGCAAAGTGGTGTGGCTGCATGGTTTTCTCAAAAAAATTCCTTGATATTTTACATTCACTTTTACGCTCATTTTTTAAGTGTATATTTATTTAATGAGTGTTCATCGCTTTCTTTTGCTAGAAACACGTTTTAGCTGCTCAATGCATTATCTGCTTTCATAGAAACTTCTTAAAAATGCATGTGCTTATTGAATTTAAAAAAAAAAAAAACATATCAACAAATACCTTTTATGGGACTCTATAGTTATGCGATCTCGAAGTGACACAAGATGGTCTTCAAGAGTTAAAATCATAAAAACCTTTCTCTATAACTTCAAAGCAGTGATTTGACGACTGTGAGAATTATTGCAAAACGATTCTTTCAAAAGCTCATGCCCTTCAAAGCATGTATGACTTCGTTTGAATTTTTATTCAATTTGTTTCTATTGCGGAAAGTGTTTTAAAAATGCTTTACTCTATCAAAACATCTTCAATCCGCCACACTTAATTTTCGGACTATTCAAGCCACAGTTCAATCTACAATTGATCTGTGCGTTCATACTACCATAGTTCAATCTGCAATTGAAATTGAAAATAGATTTTACATAGATGCATATTTCAATCAATGGTGAAACGTTTTCAAAAAAATTCTTCCTCCGAGCCAATTTGAAAAAGGCGCTAAAAAAAGAAAAATCCACATGATGATGTGAAGTCAAACACTGATTTTTTAATATTTTGTATGAAGTAATAGATTGTTTTTCGAATAAAATTAACACAAGATTTGATGATAATTATTTTTCTGCATGGTTGGATCTATATTATCTGGATTGGATTTTTTGAAAACGAAAAATAAAATGTTTCAATTATGAGTAAAATTTTTAGCACTAGGCAAGAAAAATTACAGGCAATATACCGACAGACCAGTTATCACATCCAGAGACTGCAGTTCCGTCCTTGTTGTGGACTCTTCAGCCTGGAATAGTGAATAACAGAGCTGGTGGTAGATGACATCTCATTGAAGCTGAGAGTGCCCACGAGACTAGATTATTCAATGATGAAAATTAAGCTCCTTGCAATTTTTTAAGTTGCCTGTGTGATTTTGAAGAGCAAGACATAAAAAGTGTTTTTATACATAACTTTGTTACTTCAATTATTTTTTAACTATTCCAATCAGCTCAGCTGGTAGAGAAAATTTTTTGTTAGGTTAGAGAAATATTTTCGAAGCACAATGAGCAAAAGAAAAAAAAAAGAAAGAAAAAACCTTTTCTATTTAGCTGTACTGGCAAAACAGCACGACACTGGGTACTGATAGTAAGACGATTCCCTGCTCTTCCGAATTCCAAAAAACATGCATTAAAACTTTTCCAAAAGGTATAAAAACTTCAGTATCGAGATGTTTTGTATGATAACTTTTTTGAAAATGAATCAGAATTTTAATTGCGTCTAAGCACTAATTTTTATTCATATTAAACCGATTTTATGACCACTTCTTGTTAGCTAATGTGTGTTTGTTACCGCACTGTGATAATACATATTTAAGAAACTCGACCCCCCAAATGAAATGCTGAAATGCCGCCCCTGTTTGAGAACATTTGAAAATACATTTCGTGGGTGGAATTACACGAGCAACAGGGAATTACTTGCAATAATGTACTTAAATTAAAAATACAAGCTGCAGTTTACTTGCAGTACACTTGGAACAATGTACTTCGACTTATTCAAATGCAAAATGTTAGGAGGAATAGAATAACTTTTTAAAACTTTTTTTTTTCTCTTCTCAGGTCTTTTTTTTTCTAATGGATTTCAATTTTTGGTTACATTAGCTATGCATTGCTTTCTGCGATTCAAAATAGTGATAATAACAATAACAATAATCAGAAATGCTTTTCTTTCTGCGGATACTATGGTGAGAAAAGCAACGGCTAAAAGCACAATTTTCAGAAAATTCATTCATGCTCGCATTTCGAAATTAAATGAAACCTCTTTATTACCACACAATGTTGACAGCTGGACATGCAAACGAAGTCCTAAACTTGATAGCTGCACTCAATCAAGCTTTCATTGATGCAAATTATTGCAATCAATCAAACAATCGTAACAATTACGTAGAATATTCCCTACTTATGTCAATTGTTTGCTCGTAAGAACGTGAACAATGTCTTACATACGTAATTTATATTCAGAAAAAAATAACAGAATTCAAAATATAATCCGACATTTGCAAATCACACACATTAGTATACTATCCTTTAAATTTAAAAAAATATTTCAATTTTTCTTTTTTTGTATAAAAGTATTCATGAAGCAGAATTTATAAATTGTTGAGTGTACTAACATTTATTGCTTTAATTTTTCTAATTTTTCTTTTTTTGATATCTTCTCGACTTCCCGGGGAAATTTTAAACTGTTAGCAAAATTAGGGTAACTCAAATAACTCTAGAACGTGGAAGAGAAATCTGTCAGGCCCAATAAAAACTTTTTGAATGATGTAAAAGACAGAAACACATGTATCTATCTCTATTGATAAAGATGTTCTTGATGTTCTTTCGACTTTATTTTTCTATGCTTTTAATGCAAACTCGTCTGTTCCACGTGTCTTCGCGAGCATGTCCCTCCTCCTGGGTGGTGAAGTTCATTTCCCCCGCTATCGACTTTACTTATTCCCGACCCTCTCGATTTTACACAATACTTTTCAGACAAAAACAGCATTCAGTCAACAACGTCCAGCATCCAGCCCCTGGAATTCATTTGAATGTAGACGTCTTGTATTCAAATCATGACTTTTACAAATATAATTCGGATAGGAACTATTTGTAGAAATAAGAAATCCAACGAGTAGGGTTCTACCACAATTCGTGATTGTGGAAAACATAATGTAAATTCAAGACGTCAAAATTCAAATGAAAGCTTATGGGCTTTCTTTTCTGTTTGGTATTAATTTTTTTTTTTTTTTTTTTTTGAATTTTTCCCCCCAATTTATGAATAATATTAAGTAATGATAATGTTTCAATGAAGCTTTAACACCATTTTAAATCGGGTGTTCCAAAATATCTTCAATTTTTAAATGTGTAAATTGTAAATAAAATATGCACTTTAAAAAGCATGAGCTTTGTGCAAGGAATAGATAAAAGTCAAAAACAACGTCTTAAATGCAGGGCTGTGGAGTCGGAGTCGAAGAGTCGGAGTCGGACTGATTTTAGAATAAAGGAGTCGGAGTCGGAGTCGTTGGAAAACATGCCGACTCCGACTCCGGGCTTCTTTTTTTCTTTCCTTTTCACTGACTCTCCTTGCATTTTTTAAAAATTGATTACCAATTGGTTCGATTACATGTATAAAAAGATACAAATGAGAAAATAACTGCCATTATGGCAATCAGCTAGCTTGAATGCTTACCGAACTTTCTGTAGCCGTCCCCTAGTTTGCTTGCTTTTTAACTTAACTAATAGCAACTTTAAGCAAACGGTTTTGTTGAATAACATTTTCAAGTAATCACTTTCAAATAAAAATAGAAATATAGTGTTTTGTTCTATCTCAGTTTAAAATAGTAAAAGAAACGTAACAAATTAGTAAGTCGACGCCTGTAGCTAAGGTTGAAACGTTTAAGTGTGATCGGCAAATTCAAAGAAGTTCTGGCTTGAAAGCACGAATCCAAAAGATTCGATGAAATAATCTAATGTTTTTTTCTTTATTAAGACTATTTCTGTAAGCTTGGTTCTCACTAAAAAGTATGTAACAAAATAAGTGTAAAAAATTTCTTGATTACAACACTCAAGAATTGCAGTTAATCTTAAAATCTTCATATTTAGGTTAATTCTAAAGCAGCCAATAAAATTTAAATTAAAAATTTAGCGAAGAAGAAATATAGGTATAGTAAAAGCTATTCGTACAAATTTGTATACCGCCGCGTTTTGTGTAAAATTAGCTCCTGACGCATATGTGCCCTATTTTCGTTGAAATTTTATTGATGAAATATAATTTAAAATATATTCGTGAAAATTTTTAGAATTAAAGTATTTATATTTTTTATAAACTCTGAAATTAACTTTGGGTGTCATCTACTAGATGGATGTTACCAGGGGCAAACCACTCCTCTCAAGAACTTGGATTTAGAAAAAAAAGTTTCTTTTCTCTCAAGTTACAGCTTTCAAAAATTGAAAGCACACGATTTGATCAATATATATTTGTTAAACATTAAAGGGGGGCAAATTACACATAATCATTTTCAAAATTTTTAAAAGGGATTTTTAAGTCATCTCACTTTTTAACTCGTAACTATTGGAAAGTTTGATTTTTAAATTGAATTTCTAACGTTGTATGACGTCTTGGGTTTACAATAAAAAACAAAATGCTAAATTTTCATAAAAAGGAATTAATATTTCAATCTCTGTTAAGAGGTTTTCCCCCTTCCCTTGAATGGAGAGAGGGAGTTTAAAAAATACAATTAAAAAAATTAAAAAAAAATCCGGAGTCGGAGTCGGGCGTTTCAAAATCCAGGAGTCGGAGTCGGGGTCGGAGACGGCCATTTTCCTTCCGACTCCGCAGCCCTGCTTAAAAGCACAAGTAAAAGATGTAAATTATAAGTGTAGAAAATGCATTGCTTGGTTGAAAACTTGTGGCTATGTATTTGTTTTTGAATCCAGGATATTAAAAAACTTTGACATTTGACACTTTGAATTAAAATTCAACTAGAAATTTTGGTTTTTCGTACTAATATTCAAGCCCAATATATTGTATTTATGGTTCAGTTCCCTTCTTGTTGTTTACCTTTTTATAGCGAAATTGAAGCTGTAAACGAAATTGTTATTCGGTTCCTTAGACTTCACTATGAACAGGCGCGACTGCACAGTGCATACACACAAATATATATTGATAAAGACCGGCTAAAATTGAAAAACCTTAGGTTCAGGGAAATGTTTTAGACGTCAGACAAATTATTTGTCTGAGCTTATGAAAATTTCAGTGTAACACGACTACCGAAAGATTCTTCGAACATTGTGTATTCATCCAGTTAAAAACAAAATGGTCAGTGTTCTCCCCCTTCTCCCATCAGTTCTCTAATTATCTGTAAATTTAAACCAGTGGTTCCCCATCTTTTGCACGTTGCGACCCTTTTTTGACCAAGTAAAGGACCTGTGATCCCGTAGCCTACATGTCAGTAAAGTATCGCTAGGTGTGGACCTAACCTGGCAACATTGTGAAAGCTACGTTAGATCCTACATTACAAAACTGCTATGTTAGATTCGATCCACTCCCAACTATGCTGTGGTAGGAATAATGTTTCGACCGAATAAGAAACGCTACACGACCCCATTTGGGGTCACGACCCTGGGAACCCACCCCTGCTTTAAAACAATTTTTTTATACTCATTCATGCTTTAAAGAAATGCAGGTATGTATCATTTTTCTCCTTAGAAAGTTTTCAAAAGAAAAATTCAGTGAAATCCTGTTACAACGTATATCAGTATAACCAAATACCCGTTTCAACCAAATAAGTTTTCAGTCCCGATTTTGAAGTTCATTGTTACTGAATTTCACTGTATTATGAATTACATGATCAATGTGTACATACCTTGTAAAGAATTTTTTACGAGTTTGGCTCGAGAAATTATTTTCAAAAATGTTTGTTGAGCTGTGGAAAGCATTTTATGCGTTTACATTTGTAATAACATAGTATAATATAGACAAAAATAGAGGAATACGGTTTTAGACCCCGGGTTTTTTTTTTTTTTTTTTTTTTAGAAATGGTCGCATTATTTCGAACAAAGTCTCAAAAGAGTGCTGGAAATATTTTGCCAGATTTTTTATGGAGCAAAATGTCAAACAGTATCTACCACCTTTTTCAACGAAATTCATTTTTTCTCGAATTTTAAACAATCAAAGAATGGATATTTCAAAAAAGCAAAAAGTACACGACACAGATAGAGGCTTGAAAAATACTCGGAAAAAAATTTACATGAAAACTTCAAAGGAATTTGTAAAACCTTCACCCAACTTTCCCCGCAGGTTAACATTGGATCCGTCGGCTTTCAGACTCTCAGTGAAAAGCATCCTTAAATTTGCTTATAAAATAGCATTAATATACATATTTATCTTTCTTTGGATGCACCAGCTCCATTGTTTATGCCTTCTTGATGTAGTGAAAAGTAATGGGGGTAGTGCATCCCCAGAAATAGAAATATTCATTAATGCTATATTATAAGCATACTTAAGATCATTTTAATCTTAATTATATCCGTGAATTAATTTGAATAACTCGGAAAGGTTCTTCACTGAAGGTCTGCGATGCAACTTTACGCAAAATGCGATACTTCCTTTTTTTTTTTTAAATTTACAACGTGAATTTTTTTTTCTGTTCGGATATAGGGTTTATAGGTGTGAGTCCTATACTCTGGTTTCATGCCAAAAAATAAGGGAAAATTGTAAAACAAACCCCTAGAAAAAGGATGGGTTTTGATGATTTTAAAAATATAATAAGTGGTAATACCCCCCATGAGTTAACCAATTTCCTCCATATGTTCTTGCGTACAAACTTAGCACCTCTCTAGCCCTTCAGAAAAGTATTAATGTATAACATAACGATCCCTTCCCCTCCAAATAAAAATAAAGGCTATGAAACTGTCAAAAACTGAAAAAAAATTGCGGGCGACATTTCCAAAAAAGCGGGACGTGTGAATGGAAAAAGGTGGTCATATTTGGATTCAGGAGGTCATTTAGCACAAGAATTCACAAGAATTATCTCCCAGAAGCACTCTTTAAAAACTATATCCTTTCTAAACACAAATGAAATCGTTAAGATGTTTCCAAGCATGTGGATTCACTTTCAAAAGCACTCATTCATTCCTTCATTGAAAAATGCCTCCGGAAAAGAAGGGAGTAGTAAATGGAAACGGTCGTTTGCGCTAATGATTTAAATCTTATACACCTCATCCGGTTTTTCCCCTCAAGAAAGGAGGGATCGGTGGTAGGCGTGGCTTAGTAGAGAAATTGAGTTTTTTCGAAAATATTTCAGATGGTTGGAACTCCGATATTTTTTTAGAAATGGTCGCATCATTTCAAACTTAGTCTCAAAAGAGAGCTGGAAATATTTTACGTGTTGGGGCGTTCTTAAAATTTCGATAGCACGATTTGCAGCTTTTTTACAGAGCGAAAGGTCCAACAGTACCTCGTTTTCGAAGAAATTCATTTTTTCTCGAATTTTAAAAAATCGAAGAATGGACGTATCAAAAAAGTAAAAACTAAAATACACAGACATAGGCTTGAAAAATACTCAGAAAAAAAATTGACCCGAAAACTTCAAAGGAATTTTGTAAAATAACATTCAACTTTCCCCGTAGGTTAGCATTTGATCCGAAGCTTTCAGACTCTCAGTGAAGAGCACCCTTAAAGGCATCCGACAAAAGTCGGATTCTTTTGTCGAATGTCTTTACATTCTTTAGCTCACATGTTATGCACTGAAAAAGACGTTCCTTGTAACCGGGGGGAGGGGGGGGGCAGAAATATGTCTGCAGTGTTCCTGCACATTTGTTTTATCTGCTTTTAAAAAATATTTATGTTTAGCGGACTAGAACTATAATTGATTGGTATACATTGAAACCCCTCCTAACGGACACCCCTCTTATGTGGACAATTTTTAATTCTCCAGTTCCAACGCAAATAACATTATTAAACCCCTGTCCTGCGGACAAAAAAAATTGTCCTTTTAGTGTCCGCATTAGAGGGATTTTACTGTAATTTGTTTTAATTTCAACTTGATTAATCATACCTTTTATTTATTTTTAATTTTAAGAATAATTTTTTTGGTAAAATTTTTGACACAAACAAAATTGTTTATATAATGTGTAATTAAACTTCAGCAGGAATTTCGTTTTAAAAACTATTATATGGACAAGGAGGTCTATACTACTATTCCAATAAGTTCAAAATTCCTCACATGTGTGTCAGTGGTTCTCCTTAGAACATAATTGGTACTTGGTAACTCGGCCGAGTACTCGGTACGTCTCTACTCAATATCCTTATACAACCTACTTATTTAGATGCTATACGATATCTATGCATTCATTTTGTCATTATCACTTAATTATAACCACAGTAAACGCAGTCTACTGTTTTAAATTTTGCTTTTATATTCGTTTTTGTGTGCGCTTAGCTTGGCAAGCTTTTGAATGCATTGGCGGTAGCAACGCCCGCCAAGGTTTTGCTGCGTGCAAAGAGGATTTAAATTTACCTTTTGTTACTTTCTTATGAATATGAATAACTATTAAGTAAAAGTGACTAGACATTCTGAATTGTAGCTTTAGATATGTGATTGCTATATTAATGTCAATAATTGAATCGAAATAGACGCATTGCGTATTTTGTAGTTTAAGAAATAGTTAATTGCTTGAACTTATAGAAATGTCATGCATGAATCACTAAGTTTCACACCTATTTATAAACATATTGTAATATATTCCGTGAGAGTTTTCGTTTTATTGGAATTAATGTAATGCATTGTTTTGCTGTAAGGTTAAATGAAATGCAGTATTTTTTTTCCTGCAATTTGAAATGAAGTAAGTCCCTTTGAAATGGTTTCGAGAAACCACAAGACAAGAGGCTTTTATCGGGTCTTTTCATAGAGCTCTCCCTTAGAAAGTGAAAAATCTTCCTTAAAACAACCCCCCCCCCTAAAAATTATGGTGCAGTCTGCACCATGACTCCCCCCTCTAAGTGGGGAGAGTCATTGTGCCCGTGTTAATGCTTTAAAGTTGATTAATTCATTTCTCAAAAGTTGTAATTTTTATTTACACTAAATATTCACGAAAGAAAATCTAATAACGGGTAATATTTTGAATGTTATACCATAATACATGGAGGAATCGCATAAAATATTTTAACAATACTGCAAGGAATGTGCAATTTAGATATCAAATAAAGATACTGGTAAAACAAGTTTTAAAAAGATCACTAAATTTTTACGCAAACAAAATGAAAAGAAAAAACATTCTAAATGAATTCTTTTAAATAACACTTATGTATAAGAAACGCTTAAGAAAGTTTAATCATTCATAACTACCCTATCTAAGCCTTTAGATTTTCATAAGATTTCAAAAATATGGGGGTGGGATGAGGGTTGTCTTTACGACGTATCGAAAGGTGTTTTGCATAGTATCTAACCGCCCGTGTACTGGTTCTGCAGAAGTTAAAAAAAAAGAACGGGACGAAAATGAAGTAAGCGATTACGCGCCAATTTTGCACGCGCTTAGCCACAAAGCAACCCCTCTTGGTAAAGTCGCTCTTCGTATTGCGCGACTCTGAAGCGTAGCTTCTATATAGGGACTCTAGTCACACCTTGTGTGGCTGTTTATGTTGCTTAATAATTTGTTCAATTAAATGTACTTATTTATTATTATTTTCACAAGTGTCTCAAATACTAATTGTTTGAGTATATTTAATTTAATATTGCATTTTAATTCGTTTTAATAGGACAAGAAGTCATGTCACAATAAATTCTCACCTCCGTTACCTAAACACAAAATGCCATTCCTCATTAACACGTGGCAGTAATGACATCAGTTTATTTCCCATGGTACAAGGGAGCCCCCTTGTTTATTTTCAGCCATAGTTGAAGTTGTGAGATTTGTCGAAAAACAAAAAGTTATATTTTGCTTCAAAATCTTAGCATGGTTATTCTGAATTCTCACGTCCGTGAACTTGAATTTCAGGGATGTAAATTAACTTGTGCAGATTTTAGCAACGAAGTAAAAAATTTCCATGAAAAATGTATTCATCAGGCCTATGTTAATGGAAAATTTCTCACCTCTGTGACAGACCTTATCAATGTTATTTTTGAGGTGAAAATACATGGAGAATTATATCAATAGGCATTATACCAAAATTATAAATTGCCAGTATATCCTCAAATCTACTAAATACTATTTTTTAACATACATTTGAAACTACCAATTAAGCCATCCTTTAATTAAGAGAGCTTAATATATTCCCACTAATCAATAAAATAGCCGATTGTTTGCACCAATTAACCAAATTTTATAATCTTTGATATTAAATCGGCCTCTATTTTTAAATATTAAGTTTTTTTTCTTTATTTGTATGAACAAGGCATTTTTTATTTATGAGTAAAATTATTGGAACTTAGCTGGGCCATTGTTTAAGGTTACTTCTAGTAGGCAACTTTCATGTAAGACCTAAAAAGAACAGAATTTTTTAAAAAATACCAAGTACTTTTCATAATGCACTCAAAAGGACAAAATAACTTTCCCGAGTCAGCAAGAACAATTCAAGTATTCCTGTAGTTTATGATTCCAAGAAACCGACACTACAAACAAAGAAAAATGTGGCTCAATCAAGCAGAGAATCTCTTATCACATGACATGAAGCAAATCCATGTAATGAATTACAGTTTAACTTTCATTTAACGATACATTTCACTGTTCCAGATTTGACTGCATTGAATTTCTATACTCCTTGATTTTAACAATAACTTCTGTCAGTCCCTTGACAATTGCTAAAACAGGGTTATGCTGCACTTCAAAATAAATTTCTCTATACAACAAAACCATCGCCAAATTTTACGAAACTAAATGAATAACATACTTAAGAAATTTGAATAACTGAATTTTATTTAGTTTGTTTAAAAATTAGTTTAATTCCCCCATTAGTGTCTTATTGATAGGTTCTGCTGTACTCTTAGCATTTTTTAAACTAAGTATTATAGAGTAGAGACTATTGTACAATTTAGGTTTTTTTTGAACCAGCCATCTGAATTTTTAGTTCTCTCTTTTATTATTTAGATTGCTTGCAGCAAATAACTAATCATATACATCACAGAATTGTTCCAAAAATATTGAGAAATAAGCAAGAAGTGACCCATATTATGTGCTTTGATGAGAAAAAAAGATTTAATTGATATACTTGATCAGTCACCTGAAGATCCCTAGACACTTCACATCCTGAATCAATGCTCATGAATCTACTGAAAAAAGGCTGGCAAAAATGAAGTTTTTTTCCTCTTAAGGTCTCGCTCTGAAATCTGCAAACTCCAAATGAAAGAATGATGATTCAGAATAGCCCTCATGAAATGTCTTTAGTTAGGGCAAACCTAATTGGGTTTGCATTGTGAAAGCTACGAAGAGACTCATCACAGCATTACAATGCTACGTTAGGTTCACCCCAACTAGAATTCTAGCTAATTTCTTTAATGCTATAAAAATTTGATCAACTGTATGTCAAGTATAAGACACCTTATCTAATGTTAAGTGTAGAACTAGTTGACAATTCAATAATTTCCTTTTTTTGTTTGACATTGCATTTTATTTATCGAAAAATAAAATACAATTAGATTAAAAAAAATAAATAAGGCACCTTCACAATCCTCACTTGACACATTTTGTCCAAAGTCAAGATATTAATAGCAATAATTCAGAGCTTACTTTGATATTTTATAAAAGCTGCAAACCCACCAGTAAAAAAAAAAAACACCAACAAATAAAAACTTGAGAAAATTAAAAAACCAGTCGATCAAAATCACTTAAAAAAGAAAACATTTATATTTGTTCTGAAAATGCAACACATAGGTGTGCAACTACTAACAAGAATTCCTTTTTATTGGAATGTGCCGAGACACAGACAAATGGTATTTTACAACACTGGACCAAAGCATGGACATGCTACATGAAAGAAAAAAATAAAAAAAGTTCTGCACGAATTAGCATAAGATGAAGTGGATAAAACACACAGGCTATGTACACCTTCCAGATAGGTTGAATCATGGGGACGAGATACTGCGAAGACGGCACAACTTAAAATTTTTTATCAATATGGCTGATAGCCTTGTCCAGTAGTTGTGCCACGTCTGGCTTTCCCTGGGGCAGGCGGCTGCTGAGCACCTTTAAATAAGAAAATAGATTTTAAATATTAGTTTATATAGATAATATATATATAATATTTAAACAATTAGAGGGAAAATTGATTAAAGGAAAGCACAAGACAAAATTTTTTTACATTATATAAGCGAAAAAATATCTAACACTACATCGAATGCATAAGACGGCAGAACTTCTTTTGAAACTAGTTTCAAACTACTGCTAGATTTTTTTTTTTTTTTTTTAAGAGTTGATAAGGCATGCCAAACAAAAAGTCAATTTACTGAATTTATCTAAAACAATGACCTATTTTAGTCAGAAATTTGAAGCAATTTTGTCAATCTTGATATTTGTAAGAAATAGAACTAAATCTGAGTAAAAACAGGAACCAGTTTTTTAAAAATATTTATTATACAAAAATTTTTTGAAGGAAGATGTTGCAATTGATCTAAATTCATCATATTGCCAGTTTTAGCACACACAATCACAACACTTTCTTCATAAGTTCATAATGTCTTTATATACAAAGTTAGCATTCCCGATGGATTTACTCACCATAACCACCTGAAAAACCATTTTGTCCGTAGTTACCCCAGCCATTAAAACTGTATCCCCCGGGGCCTCCTCCATAGCCACCGCCAGGCCCATAATTTGATCCATAACCACCATATCCACTGTAATCACCATATCCACCATAGCCTCCTTGTCCATAGCCACCATATCCTCCATAACCTTGCATTCCATAGTCTTGTCCCCAAGCACCAGCAGGACCACCTACAAAATATTTCCAAAAATTAGTGTCTTAGTTATGTGCATTAAACTAGCAACAAATGATATCTATGGGACAGTTCAAATATGGAAAATTGATTTCTGAGGTTACTGGCTTTGATTTAAAGATTTGAAGCAGAAGTGAAAGCTGTTGGAATTTTCTGGACTGTAATTTTCTAATTTAGTTTTTAAGTAAAGATTCAGTATAAAGTTTTTTTTTTTTTTTTAATTTGAACTTTCCAGATTCAACTCATTCACTGACTACTACTTTTTAAATCTTAAAGCCAGAAGGTAAGTCTAGGAATCCAGCTAAGAGATTAACATGCCTTTGGCTACTGGACAAAATATTATAATTAGATAATCTTCAAAAAACAAAAGAATCCTCAACACATTAGTTGCAATAGAAACTATTTTATCAAGTCTGCACTAAATGTCAACTAAGAAGTAAAAGATACGTAACAAAGTATTAGAAAATGTATATCTAATTCTTAACTTCAAGTAAACATTAACAATCGTCAAAATTTTCTTTTAACATCTAATCATTTCATAACTGAATTGCATTATAGAATGCTTGATAACCTCATTTTGACACACATCATTATTGCTCTATTATATATAATTTTAAAAGTAGCTGTCCACTTCCTGGTAGGTTAGAATTGCTTATAAGGTGTCAGTTAGAGGATACATACACCCAAGGTCGAGAGGATTTAAACGCCCTCTGCGTTGGGGCTTTGTATCTAGTACTCCCATAGGGGAGAGAGCTACATTTATGCTGAGCTGCTACATCCACTGGACACAGAATCAAGTTTTTGCATTTTATTTCGACATAAATGCAGCACTGACCCATTCTTCCAAAGTCGAGAACCCAGAACATGTTTACAAACAAAAAATAGAGAATTTAACCTTTTTTGAAGCATGCCTAGAAAATTCAATCCCCAAATCAAGAAAAAATTGTTTAATTTTTGAAATACCTTATTTTTTTTATAAAAAATGCTAATTTAAATTGTATTTAATAACATTCTACAATCACCTATACGTGAAATTTAAAATATGTAATAAAATTTAAAAGATCCCCCCCCCAAACAAAAAATCTGATTTATCTACTTCCCCTGGACATCCTGCACATTACTAATCAAGTCCAACATTGGCACATTTCTATAAAATACTATTAGCTTTCTTATTTTATTTTAAATAACGCCTATAATCAGACTTGGATAAAATGAAAAGCTTTCTGCGAACACAAATCCTAACTGGAAAATTTTCTGCAAATAACTATTATAACTCACTCATGCTTTATTTATACAAAAATATAAAAAAAGGGGTGAAGAGCTTTATTTTGCAACAGCATATAGTTCATGCTTACTTTTCACTAACTGAAGAAAACTGCTTAACCTATTATTTTTTGCTCAATATCAATTGCATGCTCATTATTTTCATTTTACAGTGAAAAAGTTCATGTAGATCTGATAAAACATGAGCTACCTGCTTTTTACTTGAAAATTTTATACTACTTGAACTTACTAATATTACTTGAAGATATTTGATTTTGTACACATAAACATAACTACTTATTTGTTTGAAATTAAGTATTTCTGCAAAAATAAATACCGTATTTTCTGCATATTACCTGTTAAAAAGTTTTAAATTAGTGCTCCCCCCCCCCCTCTCTCTACGCCAACACATTGGAACTCAATTTACAGTGGGAGAGATTGTTCTATAGTCTGTCAAGTTGTTTATTTTATGTACTTGAATTTTCGTCTTACTTGATCCAGGCTGTGTAAAATAAAAAACTACAGTCATAGTAAGAGCGGTCTCGACTTGACTTGCAACCGTTTACTCCTTTGTCTTTTAAGTAATTAGCGTACTATAATCGCAATTTCAAGAAATAATTATTTTTTAGATTAATTTTCCATAAGATTTGAAAGAAACAGAAATAAAATATGTTTTTTTTTTTTTTAATTTCTTCATTTTTTTATTAACAATAAATAGTAGTGAAAAAAAATTTCTGCAGAGCCAAAATTTTTCTGCGAACACCGTTTGCGCGTTCGTCTATATTATGCAAGACTGCCTATAATACGAATATACCTTTTTTTATAATACCAAAAAAGAAACAGTTAAACAACTTAGCAAGCACATTTCCTGAAATTATCAGATTCAGAACAATTTTAGAGTAGGGTTTGAAAATTATACTGCCAGACTTGCCGGGGAATCTTTTACCCTTACATGACTGGCTGGGCATGTAATTTTTTGATCAAATATTTCTTCTTAAAACTTTATTATTTCATATTTTATTGAAAAGTTACAGTATCCTTACTTGGAGCTCAAAATGTATTTCAAGCCCTACTGCTAAGATAAATCGCTGTTTCCGGTTTGCATGGAAGCGATCCTTCTCATTATGCGATTTAAATTTTTTTTAATTTAACGCTGGCTTATTATGTACTATTTATTCAAAATATTTTTTTGATTTATATAAAAATAATTTGATTAATGCTGTACAACAAATTCAAATGCTTTTATCGATATACAATAAGGAAAACTGGACATGTAAAAATTCAAGCATGTTTCTTTTCGACAAACATGCTCGGTAGGGCATGTCAAATAATAAAAGATTTTTCTAGCCCTGCTTTAGAGTTGAAAAAATAACCTTTCTCATTTCATATTTTGCTCCTAATTTCTTTAACAGAATAAAAATATAAGATTGGAAGGGAATACTATCAATAATTCTTAGACAGGCAATTCCACAGGTAATTGACTTGACACACTGCGATATCTCTGCATTATTGATTTGCTGATATTTTCCTATATCGTTTAGGCAGCATTGTGAGGATATCGTAAACTATAGTTCTGATATTCCATCATTGCTTCACGTGTTCTCGCCGACAACGTGACTGATGTATGCCATCTTTGAAATTTGGCATTTAAATCACTTTCAATCTAAAAACCGCAGCAATAAAAAAAACAAAAAGTGGAAAATCGCAGATCCGCCGAAGATTTTTAAAAGCAAAACATCAAGTATTTTGTAATATTCAAAGCAAAATTTACACAGGAGGGTCATTCCATATAAGATGAGCAAAAATGACAAGTGGTTGCCACATGGTAGCAGATTTTTATAAAATTTGGTATACAAGTTCCTTTTATACCTTTATAAAAACATCTAAAATATTTTGGCTTAATATTTTTTATTTTAGTAGTTACACGCAATTGGAAATTGGTCAAATTAAACAGCATTCTCATAAATGCTAAATTTACAGTGACTGTCCCTTTGAATTGCCAACTTAATAAGAAACTTTCTGAAGCCTGATTTCTACTCTTTTTCTTTAAACATATGCTTCTTTCACTGATGACAGATAAATGTGAAACAAGGATTTTAGTTGTTCAATTGTTCATTGAGTTGAAATGATGATAATTTCATATCTCCAAAATATTTTGGGTACTTCATTAAATTATTACTGAAACTAACTTTCAAGATTGATAATTTTAACTGATGACACAAAAATTGCCTAATATTTGTGCTTGTAACAGACAGAAGGAGAAACTATCTTGCAGTTATAACTAGATTATTGCATATTATACGCAAATTTATTCAGACTGATAATAGTTGAATAGTTTCATGAATGCCATAATATGCTATTTTCCCATTAATAGTAGAAAGAAAAGCCATCGGCATTCCGTTCAAAATTAGATTCATTGTGGCAAATATCATTTAACTGACAATTTTTATTCTGGAAAGATAAGCTAAAACTAAAATGGACGTGTTTCGCTACCAAAGGAATCCTTTTGTTTTAAAGAAAGTTGCAGCAGGAAGGTTGAAATTAATGGGTGTATTTCATCAAATATACTCATTCATGGATAAACTTTTTCTCCAGCTCAAAGCCCAATCTGTTGTTGGGAATTAGACAAGATAGTCCCCTGTCTTAATCTTTAAACTCAGTATGTTTTTAGTCATGCTACTATAGTAACAAAAATACGCCGATTCCAATGATTAAAATTTAGTATAAGATAAAAACACTTCAATATGTTTATGTAAAAAAAATAGAGTAAATTAAGGGCATTCCCTCATGTTCAAACAAACATCTAAAATAGAGGGATAACCAAAACTTTCAGAAATTTTTTATTTTTTTAAGTTTGATTTCATCATCAAGGAATTAAAAAAAAAAAAACTAAACTAGAGCAGATAGTTTATTTTCAATCTGAATCATTTTTGTTATGTTTTCATTAAAGGAGCTAGAAGGGAGATTTGAAATCTGGAGTAAATTGGCAAGTTTTCAATTTTTGTTTATATCCCAGATTCAAAAAAAAGCTCCCAATAAATTTGATTTCTTTCCTAATAGAAATTTGTTTATATAATTTGAAAATATTCATTTTTTAAGTTTGTTTATAACTTATGGATTTATTGAGTCACAAACTGGCTGCCATGAAGTCTGAAAATTTAGGCTCAGCATAAGAATCAACTTCTAATTTCAACAACAAAGCAACAAACAGTTTTTAAACTTTTATACCTTGCATACCATCATAGATTTGCATGATTTACCTAAATAAAAATTTTTGTGGAAATCTGACATGTCAGGCACAACTGATTTGCTCATTTTGCACGAAATGACCCAGAAACTAAGATTCTTTCTCCTGCTTTAGTTTTTACTTCCTTGTACATAATAAAGAAAGTATTGTACAGTAAACGCCTGATTATCTGCGGAATTGGGTGGCACAAGTGTCACGGATAAACCCACTGAAATAATGGGCAAATAAGGTAAAAATTGTCCTTCCTCAAAAACTTAGTTATGTTGATGGCGAATACTTTATTCAAATAGTGGACATACAATAAAAATATTTTTATTTTTGCACAACAGAACTTAAGGTTCCTACAGAACAGAAAAGCCTACCACTAAAATCTTAGTTTTGGCGAAATTTTTCAAAATAAGTTTTATTTGCTCATTTGATATGATATATATTTAGGATTCCAAAAATGTTTTACTTTAATCCCTGTGATTATTAAAAATAGGAGTTATGGCTCCAAACATGCAGCGAAAGTAAAATTTTCGTAACCAGAAGTGATCACTGTATGTCACAGAAATTTAATCAGTGTATTAGAACAGCCATTCTATAATCTCCACACAATAACACAATTTCTTATTTAAATGTTAAATTAAGTTCATTTTTATCTATTTGAACTAATTTTGTTTACTCAAGATTAAACAAATTGCGATTTCTGAAAAACTGCGATTTCCAGCTTTGTTTACGAAAAACCTAATTTCTAAAAATATATTCGAGATATTGAAATGAAATTTGGTCTGTATATTCAGCTCATTTTGGGGTATGTTAGGAAGCACCAAATAGCTGGTATTTATGTATTTACTAGAGATGAGACGGGCTCAGCCCGGGCTCGGGCTCTTGAACCGAAAATAGGTTTTGGGCTTGGGCTCAAGCACAGATATTCAATCGCCAATCTCCATACAAATTCAAAGCAAATAAACATTTTCCCACTGTGAGAAAATGAAAGGAGCATTTAAATGAGTTCAATCTGTCAAATTTACACCCCACAAAAAAAAACAATTAGATAAATTAACGCCAATTTATAGTGTTTTTTTTCGCGATTACTATATTGCAATATGTCATACAGTAATACATTTGTAGTGGAGCATTTTAAGAAAATTTAGAAACTTCTCTCTGTTAATGAACAACATTTGACGTAACCTTTTTCATTAACAGACAGATCATGTCACACTGTAGAAGGCTCGGGTTGATACAAAAAAGTTTCCTTCGGGCTCGGTTACAAATTTTCGGGCTTCGGCGGGCCCGGGCTCTCAAAAATGAGCCCGAACTCATCTCTAGTATTTACTAATGTTATGTCTTTAATTTGAAAATTGGCAATTTTATTTGAAAAAGTCATATTTTGTACATAAAAGCTGTCCTATTTCATGAAGTTTTCAAAATATCATAAATCTTTTGATTTCACAACACAAGTAAATGTTGTAGTAATTAAAATTAAAAAAAAAAAGATAACAATTTACTGCAGAAGGTTTAGCTTAAGTATTGATTTTCACTATAATTTTACTAAAAAATGTTTAATTTTCAAAAGTCTAGAAAAAATCCAAGAAAATTGGACTTGATTTCATTGTTTTGTTGTCTAACTAAAATCATGTATGTTAAATAAAAAATTTTATGTTTTGCAAAAACAGTGCTCTGAAAATAAGCACATACCTTATCAATAAAGAACAAGTGTATATACGATGAAGAAAGCACAATAAATAAAAAAGCAAAACAAAAACAGTCCAAATTTACAAAAAAAAAATCATTGGTACTTGCTTTTAAAACGGTCAAATTACATGTTCCTCATTGTTGATTGACTCACGGATAATCGGCCCCGCAGATAATCAAGAGTTGACTCGTCTCAGAAAACCCCCCTCAAATTTCGGCTCTATTTTCCACTTTACCCATTACCGAATGTATATTGAGTGGTTTTTGCGACCCTACCGGATGTGCATATATGCCTAAGAACGTACGAACATCCAAAATTATACAATACATATCTTATGAATTCTACTATGCCATTAAATTCTGCTTAATACAATTCAGAGAAAAGGATTGTTTGCATCACTTATATTTTGCTTAGAATGCAACAAAACTTTTGCTAAGTCAATTACCAATAGAATTGCCCAAACATGTCTATATGGTGAAAGTAACACTGACAAATTTTGCTGAATTCAATGCCTATGCACATAAAAAGAGAAAAAATACCTCTGCCTCTTCCTCGGCCAGCCATGCCACCACCTCTTGCCATTCTGGGATCGGGTTTAGTTGTTGCTTTTTTAACATCACACTCCTTATTTCCTATTTTTTGTTTAGGCTGCTTGCAAACTTGATCGACTGTCATTTCATCTTCAAATGTTACAAAACAAAACTGCCTTCGTTGATTTTTTACCTTGTCAAAAGGAAGCTCTACAGTTTCAACCTTTGAACAGAAAGGATTCAGTCAGCTTTTCAGTTAATATGCATTACGAATAGAAAACTTTTCACTCACATAATATATTGACCCATTAAACGCCACTACATGAACCACATTGAAAAAACTTAATTTTTCATGCTTTGAGGTTCAATACAAGTCTCTAATCATATGTAGCTGAAATTTTGCAAATATATTTATTAGGTTAGGATATATGGTATGGTCCCAAAATGGGAGATTAGGCATTTAATGGGGATAACATATGTATTCCAGCCACTATTTTGATGAAATATCCGACTAAATCCAGTTGGAAAACCCTATAATCTTTATGTAATTCAAGCTTTAAAATATAGAACTTTTAAGTTTTCATGAGGACCAGATCTATAAATTTTAGGTCTTCCCGCAACAAAATATGTGGAAGTCAGTTCCAGAGGCCAGCAGTGTATATTTGCAACATTAATAAGCCTTAGTGCTAGTCATTTTCATTTTTTTTTTTTTTCAAATTCTTGAGTCGTTGGGCCCTTAAGGGACATTTGCAGGATGCAGGTTATTGCAATTATTACAAGGTTGTCCTTAAAATCGGAACGAATATCAGACTTAAAAAATCGGAATAAAAGAACATCTTAAACATTTAAATTACTAAACAAAAATAGTTTTTTAAACCCTTATTACAAAAATTTTAGAGCACACAGACAACCTACCTTGCCAAAATGCTCAAAGTAGTTACGGATATCTGCTTCCGTCATGTCGGATTCAATACCACCAACAAATATTTTCTTGATTCCAGGCCTGACTTTGGCTCGTTTGGCTTCAATTTGTTTTCCTTTAATATTATGAGGTCCATTGTGCAATACCTGGGACAAATTTATAAATATAAGCCATTTAAAAAGTTCATTAATATTGCCTATTTTAAAATACTCACAAGGATGACAGTAATAAACAAAATAAGTAAAAAATATTGAAAAGCAAGAGAAAAAAATTTCTTTGAAGTCAGGAACCAGAGTAATACTGGCACAAAACTGACAATTTTTAATGTTGTCACATGATATAACAATTCAATATTTTCAGGTAACACTTATAACTATTTCTTTTTAAATTGCCCTTGCAGTCAAAGTTAGAGAATTACATAACTTTAAAAAGCAATACCCTCCTGCCTAAAACAAGAACGTTGGTATGTCTTTTTATACATGTAATATACATTGAGTGAGAGAGTCCATGCTCATTGGTAAAACTTCCATATTGCTGTGACTTTAGTAAAGCGACCATTGCATGTAGTCCTTTGTTATTCCATAGACTTATTGTTATTTTCATGTGTGCTACTATATCCAACCTGAACCATTCAATCCAAATAAAATGACCGAAATTAGCCTCACAATTTTTACAATTCTTAAAGTAAAACACTTCCAGTGAAAGAAGGTACTTGATAGAAAAAAGCTAGTCAAGAAATGAGAACCACACCAAAAATACACAATATGAAAATTTTGAAAAGTGAAAAGGAGAATGCAAATAAGATCTGATCGAATAACCAATGAAACTATTTTTGGGAACAATCGCAAACAAGGCAGAACCAAACCATTATCTAATTTTTTAAATAATGTCTGCTGATTTTCAGCTAAGGGATTATTAAATAGCTACCAACATTGATATAAGAAAATTCAGAAGACTAATGCATAAAAATAGATAGATTTTAGCAACATGAATAAATGTAGAGCACACCAAGGTTTTTAAAATACAAGCTTTTAAAAGTGATCATATATAAAACACGAAATTAAGAGATTGAAGTTACCATTTCCAGGGTCTGTGCTAGGGTCTTCAAATTGCTAGGCAGTAAATCAGCCAAATTTTGAAAGTGTAAGCCCAAAGATTAATTTTATAAAATTTTAATCCAACTTTTTTACAGAATTACAATTGGAGAATGAAGTACACTTTTATAAAATACAATCAAATGCTTGAGTAAAAATCTTTTGAACGGTTCTTCCTATGAAGTTAACAATCTGATATAATCTTGAGGATCAAGGAATTTTTTTGTGAATAGAAACTTAGCAAAATTTTCTTTTCATCCATATATTTGCCAAATTCGAGTCTGACAATTCAAAATGATCGGACAATACAATTTTCATGCACATGTATGAAAAGTTTTGCCTTTTTGATTGTTTAAAACTTTTTTTTAAATTCAATCACTAAAAAATTTTTTGAAAGAATTTCATTGTTTTGATGAAAATTGTGAAGATGTTAGTTTTATAAGGGAGTTTAGAAAGCATCAAAACTCAGTAGGGAGTCTCCTGAATATAGATAATGTTGGCAGCTATACTATTGAAATAACAAAAAAGTACGATGGGTTATACAAATGCACCTGCATGCTACTGAAATTATTAAGTCTCATATTGGAAGGTTATGGTAGAAACATAAGAAAAATGCAGGTAAGAGAAACGACTTGAAATTCCTTAGCAAAATGTATGTAATTCTACAATAATTAAGTCATTCTAGTTCATAGTGATAACAGAATCCAGGAAAAAAAGTTCCCTGACAATTCCCCAATTTTGCTCCAAAAAATTCCCTGATTTTACAAATATGGCTATCACATATCTAAAAGATAGAACCACATTATAAAGCATAACTGCAATTTTTTCAAGAAATGCAAGCAGTAGATTTTAAAACTAAAAATAAGAAGAAAATCAGAATATTTTTTAATCAGAAAACAAGAGAGAAAGCAGTAAGATTAGTATTCAAAATACTTTAAGGCTAAACTATTAAGTAAATTTTGTTTGGTTGAACATTTAACTTGTGATATTTGAAAACTCTGAAAATGATATCAGAATTTTGATAAAAATTTTTCAAATTAATGTTTCAATGCAAATGAACAAATTTAATTCTCAAAAGTCAGTCCACTCCATTTTTAGGGTAAATGAAGAAAATGTTTATTTGTAAAAATATGGGGGAGACAATCTTAGTCTAATGAAACATTTTCTGCTCTTTTTTAAGTCCCACTTTTCTCTAAAATTGGAATTTTAAAAGGGTGTCGAATCTACGTATATGGTATAACCTCGATTTAACGATGGTCAAGGGACTGGAAAAGTTAGTTAAAGGATATCGTTAAATCAAAGAGCATAGACATTTAATACAGTCAAACCTGGAACAAAACGTTAAATCGAAGCTATACTCAGGGGTGATTGTGAGTTCATCAAAAAATACCTGAAAGTTTCAAAGCGAGACCGGTGGGGGGGGGGGGGGGGGTAATCTTTGACCCTTATTACTTAAGTGCACCTTTGCCATAGTATTAAATAGTTCTGAGTCAAAATATTGTGTGTACATGTGATTAAATTTTGAATGGGTTACAAAGTTACTTTTGAGCTGGTGTTATACAAATTATCTTGACATTTATTTGTCCATCTTAAGGGATAGGTGTCCAGCTTAAGACTCTTGCAGGTATATTTGATGAGTATTATACAATTTAAAAAAATTGCGGAGGTAGGGAGATAAAAGCATAACAAAAAAAACAATTCCGGTATTTTCGGACATAAAAATACCGGAAATATGTCCGAGAATACAGGAAATTCGGTAAAATACCGGAACACAATCACCCCTGGCTATACTGTAGCATTAATAATTACAGACAATCCTCACAACGTTTGAGTAAATTAAAAATAAGAAACATCTGATTTGAGATAATTTTTTCAACTTTTTACCAGGGTTCATACTCCATTCGGATGAAAAAATTCCATGACTTTTCCAAGTCTTTTTCATGACTTCATAAAAAATTTCATGACCTTGTTACATGAAGAAAATAGTACTATTTAATTTCAAATGGGAAATTTTTGGAAATGTGCATTAGCGAAATTTTCTCGTGAATGCTTCTACCTCATCGAAGCATTTGTTTGTGATTGAAAAAATATCAGAGTACACCTAAAAACAAAACTATTCTTATTTGTCTTCATCATATAACTTTTAGTAAAGTTAGTAAAACTACAGTGAATGAAATATAACAGTGCTTAAATGTCTAATAAACAGGTAAAATGATAATGAATGGGACAGAAGTTGAATGAGTCATTACTAAGTTTCAATAAATTTCTTTCAAAGGTTGCCTTTTAGCATCAGCAGTGCATTTAAGCATATACATACAGGGGTCTGGCCAGAGGATATTTGGGTACGTTAACGGACCCTTCACAAAAATCCGATCAACCAAAACGGACCTTTCACAAAATCCCGATCAAACAAAACGGACCCTTCACAAAATTCTGATAAACAAGATCGGATCTGTCAAATTGTTTATTGAAAGAGCAAATCTGAAAGCAAAATAACGCATATTTCTGTGTATAAACCGATAATTTTTGGAACCTTTCTTTAAGTCAAATTAGAGGGATCAACTTATACAAAATCGGCTAATTTTGAAAAAAAAAAAAAAAAAATCGGCACTCTTGGAATGCTCTTGCAAGCGATAAATAATGGCTACTGCCAAATAAATATAAGGGTTGTTTGTTTTATCACAGCTAATTAGCAGCGGTGTTTTTGTAAACTTTTCTGAAAAGGCATTGGTAAGCACTTTTCTCCCCTCATGATTTAATAAACAATAATATATATCTGCGAAATGAACTTAGAACTGCAAAGGGATAGTAAGGGTGAGGAAAAAATATGATCGCTTCAGATAGTGTTACCAACTTCAAAATTATCACCACTTAGCGTCTGGCGTTGAACTTTATAATGACTTGATTAGAAAAATTCTCATCATTTTGCCAGCTTGTCAATATTTGCGTTTTTACGGTGCGGTGCGATGTTTAATTGTTATTTTCATTGTTATTTTCGGAGAAAATTATATGGGTTTTGATTTTTCGATGCTAACAATGATGATTAACTTTAAATAAACTCTTTTAATTACCATTTTTTTTCTTCTTTAGATGTCTACATTTTGAAAAATGCAATCTTTTAACATCCGATATGAGAATCACATGTTGTTCTTTTTTCAAGCTAACTTCGCTTTATTAGGATTCAAATAAATGAAAAGTCTCTTTATTTCTTTTCTTATTTTCTGTTATGAGTCAAAACTTAAAATGCTAAATAGATGGTTTATTTTATTTTATTTTTTGGGTCAACTGTGTCCACAGATATTAATGATATGTTTAATATAGGACTCTAAAATGCAATTTTAAATTAATTTTATCAAAAATATTTCTTTTACAAGCTGTTTTTATACTTTTGATGCCTTCACTTTGAGAATTGCGATCTCTTTGCATCCGCTATGGGAATTCGATTTTTCGAATTTTTAATGATTATTACGCTTTGTTAAGAGGTAAACAATTGAAATATCTTTTTATTTTTTTTTAAATCACGGAATTTAGAAGTTTTAAACCAAAATCTGTGCTTTTTAAGAGTGTCTTGGGTCAAAAAGTTGAATGCTGAACCCTATTCTGAATTTTATTTTATTTATTTATATTTTTGTTACAATTATTTTAAGTACGGTACAGAAATATGTCTAGTATAATTTAACATAATGTAGAATGGTAGATAAATATTGATACTTGAAAGAGCGATGCCCCCCCCCCCCCCCCCCCCCCCCCCCCGCCAAATATCAGAAAAAAAATCCAGAATGATTTTCTCGACGTAGAAGAGGAAAACACTCAACTTTAAGTTTAATTGATGCAGTTTGTGCCATCTCTAAATTCTAAAATTTCGTTTTAACAAAAAAAATTTTTTTTTTTTTTGTGAAATTTTTTGATTTTTCACAAAATTAATTCATTTTTCACAAAATTATTTGATTTTTCACAAAAAACGGACCTTGTGAAAAATCCTGGACAGACCCCTGACATAGCTTGACAAGTACTTTGGTTCATTAAAGAAAAGTCATTCTTTAGCAAATTCATGTTTCTAAACCAGATATTTATATTTAAAAAAAGAAAAAAAAACATTCAGTAGCGAATAAATCTTCTGATTCAAATGTACTTGTTTACTTATTTGCACATTTTCAAATGCATATAAATTAGTAGGTTCAGAAATTCTTGAACATAGGGTTTGATTCCTGACATTGAACGTAGAAGTGGGTCGCATGGATTAGTTCTGCGGGTCGTATGTTGGGCAGTACTGTTTTAGAGTATTAGAATTCCCCTATCTCTGTCTTTTATCACATGACTAAAGATCTTCATTTTCTAAAACTTTCAAATAGAGATAAACTCGGATAAATTTAGTAATAAAGTTTTTACGAGTGACGGAAACAAACTCGGATGCAACTGAATTGTATTTTTAAGTGGGCGTGGCAAAAATCAAGAATGTGCTAGTTTGCTACTACAGAATATAAAAAGTCTTGAAAATAATGGTAAATGCAAAATGAGTGATGTCCAGGCAGTAAAATCACATTGCAAAAAAAGACGAGCGGCTGCTACAGAAGTGGATGTAATGAGATTTCAAAATTCAGAATTGTTTTTGGGATCATTCAATTTTCCAGTTTTAATATGCTAGACTGTTAAATCACTCAATATTTCTGATGCTCTTTTAGCAACTGTTACTTTCTCTTTGCCAAGGACATTTTTTTCATGATTTTCCATGACTTTGCACGAAAATTTCAATTTTCCATGACTTTTCCAGGTTTGAAATTGGCTAAAAATTTTTCCATGACTTTCCAAGATTTCCATGACCCGTACGAACCCTGTTTTACTCTGGTTTGATTTCAAAGAAAGCTTTGTTGTTTGTAGCAGTTAAAAACAATTTTAGAATGTTCAGCAAGTTTGGTTTAGCAGAACAAAATCTATATCTTGTCTAAATAAAAAAAATTTAGAGATGAAAACTTAAGTGTTTGCTGACTTTGCAATTGAAAATTATAATTTTCCCCGATATTTTGAGAAATTTTAAAAATACCCTGATTTTTCCTGAAATGAAAATTTTCCTGATAATTCCCAGATTTTCAGGTTGTGTCCTGTAGTTGAACTTCACGACATTTTTACCATTGGAGTAGCAAAATAATCAAGAGTTATAGCAATTAGGAGGACAAGGAAAACATGAAATTAACAAAATGAAATAACCACTTTTCTCATTTATAATTAGTCTCATTATTTTATTATTCATTCTATAAACCATTTAACATGCAGACAATTAAAGTTTTCAGTTGCCAGACATGTGGCAAGTTTTATAAAAATAAGAATGAAGAGCTTTGGTTCCTTTCAAAAAAAAAAAAAAAAAAACTTTTTTCTAAAACATCGATCATAGAACATCTCCGAACATAGCTATCTCACAGTAAGATAATTTAAAAACAATGCTTACAGAGTCAACTGAATCCCTACTAGCAAAAGCAACAAAGGCAAAACCTCGAGATCGGCCACTTGAAGGATCTGTCTTGATATTTACTTCTGTTACTTCTCCAAACTTGGAAAAGTATTCCTTTAAATCCTCTGAAATTAAATTTTAAAGTATTAACACATGTACAAACAAAAACAAAGAAAATGAGTTACATAGATCATAAGTCAATTCCAAATTTTACAGTTCAACTGTTAGCACCAATGGCAGATTTACCATGTTGCAATTGCGAGAGGCTGCAAAGAGGCCTCAAAAATGCATCAAAAATCTAAATTTGCCACTGGTTAGTACAAGAAGAAGACCGATTGGCAAAATTGCAAAATTTTGTGCCAACCAAGAAGCCTGAGCATACAAGATTTTAAAGTTTTAATTAATACCCCAGTTACTTTAGAGCAACATTTGAAAACTTTCAATCTTATCTTAATTATTTTAATCTCCGTTCTTCGAATGAACAGAAAATATATCAAAATGCAGTGGACAAAACTTTTATTGTCAATATATGTCAGTCAATATTCTACTGTCAAAGAATTCAACAAAAAGATATGTAGCATCAAAATCATTCTGAAAGTTACTAAAGAAATGTAGGATTTTCTTGAAATTTTATGTTTAATACTGTGAATTTTTAAAGTTGAATTTTGTGCCTGACTAGCTTTGAATTTCAAAATCGCTCAAAGAACCTTAAATAACCTATTCAAGCTTGCCTCAATATTAATCATTAAAAGCATAATTTTATACAAATAACAATAGATCAAACTTACTTTGATTAGTATCTCTACTAATTCCACCAATAAAAAGCTTCCTAAAAAAGAAAACAACTTTTTACAACAGAAATAAACACGGGAAAACATATTTGCGAATGCGAACAATTATTAACTTTACCTATCAGCTATATAACAGTAATCCTTAACCTAAATTAAGTGTCATTTAATTTTTTGAATCAGGATTGAAATTCAAAAAAATAACACTTTAGTGTTAAGTGACTGGAAATAAATGGACTGGAAATAAATACTACAAGGTGTCATAATTTACGACACCTGGAGTACATACTTATGGTTTTTGAAAAAAAAAAAAAAAAAACACATTTTATTTCTAACTGGATCTAATAAAAGGTTTTCTGTTGAAATACTTGAAGGCAGCTTTTTAAAATTTTTATGATTCAACTCTTAATGAACCAGGAACTTTCTTTAATTAAAGACTTCTGAATTAAGTTTTTAATCAAAATACAAATTTTATTTATCATTTTAACAAATTTTGATAATAGAAAAATGAAAAAAATCAAATCCCCAACATAGATCACACATTTCAATGCATCTGTAATATAAAAACGAAATCATTTCTTAATTCCATATCTCCTCATGCTGCTTACCTTAGCAATTATCGACATGAGTCTTTACCTTCGACGACTTTACCTTTGAATGTCATAAACGGAAAGAAAAATCTGTTTCAGAGTAACTTTTTTCTAATTTCGTTATTTTTTTTTTCATTTAATCTTTTGAGAGTTAGTAGCAGGCGGGGGAAAAAATAATTGACGAGAGAAATCTATAACTTGCCTTAAAAATTCAGAAAGCTGCTGCAAAATAGTTATTCCTAGTTTAATAGTTGAGTTATAGCACAGGTATAAGAATGTTTTCCTGCCTTCAAAGTAACCAGGGGTCGATCCAGGTTTTATTTTTTGGGTCCCCATTTTGTGAAAAGGCAAATTATTTGTGAAATTTCGTTATTTTTGTGAAAAAGCAAAATATTTTTGTGAATTTTCTTTATTTTTGTAAAAAAGACCTTCTCGTGATTTTTTTCTTGGAAAAGATTATATTAAAGCATTTTTAGCTGTCGTATCGTTATAGAAAAGCCCTAGACAGGTTTTAGGGGTGATTGCAAGTTCTTGAAGAATACCGGAAAGCTGTCAAGAGAAAATGCGCTGGGGGAGGGGGAAAGTAAGACCCTTAACATTTTATTCGTAATTTGACACATACATTACATTTATTGCTTTTTACAAATATACATATGCAAGGCACACTTTCTTAAGGTGAAAGTCTCACAACAGATTTCCTGTTTTCCCCTGGGTCATTCCATGTCAGTTCAACCACACCCCAACACCCACCATCTCAGATTTCAATGAAACTTTGTATACTTCTATGTTTCATAGTCCTATGTAACCTCCTAAAGTATTTCTTCTCTATTTAAAATTGTTTTTATTTTATGACCCTTCAAAGTTTTGAGATTTTGCGTTAGTTGTCATTCACAGTTCTCTCAGAATGAACTGCAGCTGTTTGTAAAAAAAATTATTTCTCAACAACTAAAGGTAAAAAGTTTTTGAAAATTTTCACATTATACATTAAGATTTCAAGCATTTTAGAAAAAAATATATCAAAGATCTGAATTTATATTCAGCAATTGAAAAAAATTAACAAACTGAAAATTTTAAAAATTTTTCAATAAAAAAATGATTTTCAAAATTTTAATTTTTTTGGCATGAAGGTCTAAATTAAAATAATTTATATATTTTTTTAGATGATCAGTAACATGTGTGCTAACATATAAAATGAGAATCTTTAGGGGACTTTGAGGGATTCTGCCCCCTTGCCCCCCTTATTTTGATAAAAGAAAAAAAATCGATCACAATCTTACAAACTTAGCTAATTACTAATAGCATCAAAAAAAATTTGAATAATGACATACATTGGTGTTTGAACCCAAATTTAAACATTTTAATATTCAAGATTTTTTTAATTGAAAGTAGTTAATTAAATAAATTAATAATAAACAATAAAAACAGGTTATCGTGAAATTCGAAATTTTCTTACAACAATTTATGCATACTAAAAATTATTGTTTAGTATGCATTAAGACAACATAGAAATTAAAAGAGAAATCATCTAATTCTAATTTATAACTAGGCAATTAATACAAAGTATCACAAATCCTATAAATACCAGCTCATAGTTCTTAAATTCCTTCTACCTTATGTCTGTTTTCCTACTAAGAAGATTAGAAAATATGTATGTCATTCTAATTATTGTGTTGTGTGTAATCAGATCTAGGCCAAATATAAGTAAAAATTTGATATCTGTCCAGTAATGATTTCTCTAACCAACTGGGCAAAGAACAGAGTAAAAGACAAATTCGAAGCTAGACACTTCTAGTTCGCAGAGCTTTTAACTTGTTTCATTAATCTAATGCAATATCAAAGTGAAACATGGATTTGTTTTCTACGTATCAAACAGATTAGCCCAGAAAGTTCAATTTCCCGTGCCCCCTCCAAAAGATTTTTCTGTATCCGCCCCTGAATTGCGGTATGTTGTTTAAAGCCATTTTTTATTTTATACAAATGATTTATAAACATTCTACTCTAAATATTCCTGTTTAAATACAGTGAAACTTCAGTAACTGGACACACTGATAACCCCTGTAACTGGACATTTATTTTTCTTAGGGTTGGCCCAATGCCAAATTCAATGACTGAAAATCTATCTAGCTTGACACACATTTGCGAGAACCCCTTATCAGTCCACACCCAATTGCTATTCTAGTTCAATTTTTGTTACCAACATTCTTTCATATTAACTTTTTCTCAGAGTTTTAGGAAATCTCTTTTAGAGAATTCTATCTTTTATCCAGGGGAGTAAGCAACCACTCTGTGCTGTTAGTGCAATTCTAAAAGGATAGGATAAAATATACCAAACTGTAGAGAAAGAAGGCACCATTATACCTGTAGTCTAAATAAGTGTGAGCAGGACTTTATCTTTAACAGAC